>NC_083581.1:25953378-26053378 GCF_027579695.1 Neoarius graeffei | reverse complement strand
ACGCGATGACGTATGCGATCGTTGAAGGGCTATCCCAATACATAAGGGTTGAATTTCAAGCCCTATCCCTTGTACCTCAGTTTCAAGGGGAAGGGCCAAGGGGAAGGCGGAGGGGAAGGGGGAGGGGTAGGGGTAGAAATTAGAATTGGGATTGGGCCTAAGTTGACAAAGCCTTTCTGGCCATTTTGTAGGATCGTTCCGAGCAAAAGTAATGAAAATAAGAAGACAGAGTCCTGTATATATCCTAAGTTTTAAGATGATACTTGTTACATTTTCAAGTTTTGCTGCAGGAAACCACTGACTTTACACTGACCTCAGCAGCCCATGGCATAAGCCCACCAGATCTTTGGTCCAGGTGAGCTAAAAATGAAAATTTCTCACATTTCTTAGTATCAAAAGGCACATGCACATTACTAAATCAACACCTATACCAACTTTCAAGACCATACCACTCATAGTTTTCAAGTTCTGCTCCGGAAACAAAACCTACCCCTAAGACTAACCTGAGCGACTAAGTCTGAAATTGTTTCCATGGAAACATGAAAAATTACAATTTCTCAAATTTTTTTAGCATGAAATGGCACTTCTACATCACCTTGTTAACATGTATACCAAGTTTCAAATCCGTATCATGAATAGTTTTGGATGTATGCTCCGGAAACGAACGTTGCTCTTAGAAACTAAGTCACAATCTATCTTTCATGAAAATATTTGAAAAAGACTTTTTTTTTAAAATCCAAAATAGCAAAAGGCACCAGTTCACATGTTACTTGATATGTATACAACGTTTCATGAAGATATCTTCGCACGGGCGATTGCTCGAAGACAACGAGGGAGGCTCAGCCTCCTCTAAAAATGACGAACATCGTGTAGGATGAATTGCGCTAGGCTTATGTTATAGCCGACCTTATAACATTGCTATTTCAGATCCAGAATCATAGAAATATGTGCTCAACCCAACTACAGTGCGAAATCATTCCGTTATCACTTTCCCCAGTTCGCCTAATGTGTGCGTGAGTTTTTCCCCCTCGTGACAGCGCGATGCAGCCCAGCCTCAGTGGACTTCAGTGGCATTTGGGAGCTATGCACTTTTCAATATCAAAATGCAAGACGATTATTGGACAAATACTGCGAAAATGCCCGCCCACGGACTCCCAGCCTCACAGTGGGAGGGACATGGCAAAGCTTTCCGCGAGGAGACTGGTGATTGGTGAAAGCGGCTGGATATTTTCTTTGATTGACAGCTCGTTTCAAATATAGACAGGCAGCGGTGAATCTCAGTTCAGTCCCATGCGGATTCGCAAGTGCTGTGGTGTATTGTAAGAGATCAGCTTACATTTCGATTTCATTCATTACATACGGTTTCTACCAGCTTTTTTAGTTTGTATATATTTTCATTGTAAATAAAGTGTAAATATAGTGTTGTCAAGTTTGCTATCTTAGTTCCAGAAATTTCGTTTATTTGAGTGACTGAACTTGAGGGGGCTAGTCAGCTAGCAAGAAAGCTGCGCACGGATGCCAAGCATTGCTGATTTAATTTTGGCGAAGCCATTTGCCAGTCTTCCTTTCGAGGAAAAAATTAAAATTAAAGAGCAGGGTAGACCAACGCCTCAAATTGACTTGGTGAAAAAGGTAGGGAATAATACTCGTTCCTTTCAGCTCTCCTGGTATGAGAAAGTGAATTGGCTAACAGCAAGTGACCCACATCAACAACAGTAAATAGGCTACTTTAGTAATATGTCATGGATGGACCAAAAATATAGAATCTATTTAAAATGTTTATGCTGAGTATATTATATTGGAATATATATTTTTCTGGATATGAATTAAACACCGCTACAATTTGTAAAACATTTTTAAACAAAAACACAGCCGAGAACATTTCACACTACAGACCTGGATTAAAAGTGAAGGGTTATCAAAATTGTCAATAAAACATTTCTCAGTCAAAATAAGTAAAATATAGGGAAAGTGTCATTGAAAGAGCTGGGTGCCACACATTTCAATGTTTGGCTCCCCAAGGTCAGTGCTTGTGCCTATTCCAGAACACTCTGCTGTTACTGCTGAGGTTCCTGACAAAGAGCTGCTTTCAATAATGATCAATTTTTAAACAACATGCCACAATTTTAAAATATAAAATGTTAAAATATACACCCCCCCCAACACCACCATCATGTACAGTGGGGCAAAAAAGTATTTAGTCAGTCACCAATTGTGCAAGTTGTCCCACTTAAAAAGATGAGAGAGGCCTGTAATTTTCATCATAGGTATACCTCAACTATGAGAGACAAAATGAGAAAAAAAATCCAGAAAATCACATTGTCTGATTTTTAAAGAATTTATTTGCAAATTATGGTGGAAAATAAGTATTTGGTCAATAACAAAAGTTCATCTCAATACCTCGTTATATATCCTTTGTTGGCAATGACAGAGGTCAAACGTTTTCTGTAAGTCTTCACAAGGTTTTCACACACTGTTGCTGGTATTTTGGCCCATTCCTCCATGCAGATCTCCTCTAGAGCAGTGATGTTTTGGGGCTGTCGTTGGGCAACACGGACTTTCAACTCCCTCCAAAGATTTTCTATGGGGTTGAGATCTGGAGACTAGCTAGGTCACTCCAGGACCTTGAAATGCTTCTTACGAAGCCACTCCTTCGTTGCCTGGGCGGTGTGTTTGGGATCATTGTCATGCTGAAAGACCCAGCCACATTTCATCTTCAATGCCCTTGCTGATGGAAGGAGGTTTTCACTCAAAATCTCATGATACTTGGCCCCATTCATTCTTTCCTTTACACGGATCAGTCGTCCTGGTCCCTTTGCAGAAAAACAGCCCCAAAGCATGATGTTTCCACCTCCATGCTTCACAGTAGGTATGGTGTTCTTTGGATGCAACTCAGCATTCTTTCTCCTCCAAACACGACAAGTTGAGTTTTTACCAAAAAGTTCTATTTTGGTTTCATCTGACCATATGACATTCTCCCAATCCTCTTCTGGATCATCCAAATGCTCTCTAGCAAACTTCAGACGGACCTGGACATGTACTGGCTTAAGCAGGGGGACACGTCTGGCACTGCAGGATTTGAGTCCCTGGCGGCGTAGTGTGTTACTGATGGTAGCCTTTGTTACTTTGGTCCCAGCTCTCTGCAGGTCATTCACTAGGTCCCCCCGTGTGGTTCTGGGATTTTTGCTCAGCATTCTTGTGATCATTTTGACCCCACGGGGTGAGATCTTGCGTGGAGCCCCAGATCGAGGGAGATTATCAGTGGTCTTGTATGTCTTCCATTTTCTAATAATTGCTCCCACAGTTGATTTCTTCACACCAAGCTGCTTACCTATTGCAGATTCAGTCTTCCCAGCCTGGTGCAGGTCTACAATTTTGTTTCTGGTGTCCTTTGACAGCTCTTTGGTCTTGGCCATAGTGGAGTTTGGAGTGTGACTGTTTGAGGTTGTGGACAGGTGTCTTTTATACTGATAACGAGTTCAAACAGGTGCCATTAATACAGGTAACGAGTGGAGGACAGAGGAGCCTCTTAAAGAAGTTGTTACAGGTCTGTGAGAGCCAGAAATCTTGCTTGTTTGTAGGTGACCAAATACTTATTTTACCGAGGAATTTACCAATTAATTCATTAAAAAATCCTACAATGTGATTTTCTGGATTCTTTCCCCCCATTCTGTCTCTCATAGTTGAAGTGTACCTATGATGAAAATTACAGGCCTCTCTCATCTTTTTAAGTGGGAGAACTTGCACAATTGGTGGCTGACTAAATACTTTTTTGCCCCACTGTATGTTGGACAGTAGGCTAATGGGCCAAAAGAACCTGTTATTTCACAGTTTGTGACCCTGCCAACAATCAGCCAGATCAGAGGCAAGAGTATGGGCAAAATTGATGTGTTTTTTCTTTTAAAATCTGGAAATATCGTAACCGACCAGCCTCCCCTGTTTGAAAGACTACCAGCCGCCACTGTATCTTCGGTAGTTTTAAAGATATGGCCCGGAAATGTAAACATGACCGGAGAACGGACGGAACCCGTTTCTATATCCCCGGCGAAACTTTTGTTTGGGCGGGTAATAAATACTTAAAACAGCACCTTTTTAAAACGCTCATTTTCAAAGCACAGTTCATAATGCAGGCATTTGGATTTGTTTCCATCTGCAGCTCTACATTTTACAAAGTCTGTCTAATCTGAGTTAGGCTGATTTTCGTAGCGGTGTTCACACTACAATTTCTCACAAAGGAGGTGCACATACTCCGCAGATTTCGATCTGGAGAGATGCCTGATTAGTCAAATCCTGTATTCTCACAAAAATAAACACGAGAGCTGTCTGTTATGCGACTTTGTGGTAATGTCATTACTTGGTACAGAAACAAGAACGGAGGAAATGTGGAGGAAATATTGGTTGTGGAGTCTCCTAGGCAGTGAGGATTGTCTGTTCTGCCAAGAGAACCAGAGGTATGTTGCAAAAAAAAAAAAAAGCCAGGAATCCTGTTTGTGTTTTATTCTTGCTGTCCCTGACAACAATTTGGATATGCCGAATTTTGCTCTCTCGCACAAATAGATAGCTGATAAACTGGATTCAGGAATCTACTGCGCATGAGAGCAAATGAATTTGAATTTCTCTTGGACTCTTAATGGCTGTTTCTTTTATCACTGTCCTTGCAACTAATCGCGGAGAGTTTCACACTACAGGATTCATCTGGGAGAAAATTAAACATGCTTGCAAATAGTTGAAGTCTTGGCAGTTGCTCAAAGACTGAGAAAATTGCGTGAATTAACTATTCGTGTTTAGTTGGCGACTCGGAATTTGCGGTAACCGCGTAGCCTAGACGTGCACAAGGCTTAAATGGAAATTGGTGGCAGCGAGGGGGAATTTTTGCTGCTTGGTCCATGTGTTCATTATTAAATTGAGATTGTTAGAAGATGCTTGAAATTGAGTGCTTAAAAATCCTCCCTTTGAGCCACTTCAGTGGAGGAGAAGACTTGCAGAAGACTTTTATTTCATGGCTTGTTGTTCGCTCCCAGCATGTCCTTGCTTGGCCTGGCCCTGGCTTTGCTGCCCAGCGTAAATCGCACATAAATTGTGCTGGAGAGTACGGACTGTTCTTCTTACAGCTCAGAACAGCAAGAAAGAAGATTGCCACAGTTTGATGGTGTATTTTATTTATTATTATTATTTTTTTAGACGTCGTATTGGTTTCTAGTTTGAATTCACATTTTTAAACTTTTTTTTATTGTATAACCTAAAAAGGGCTGTGTGGCTACTTAAAGGAATATTCAAGTAATTTTGATACCGTTCATTTTGTAGCACACAACTTTGGTTTCTTAGGGCGGCACGGTGGTGTAGTGGTTAGCGCTGTCGCCTCACAGCAAGAAGATCCGGGTTCGAGCCCAGCGGCCGACGAGGGCCTTTCTGTGCGGAGTTTGCATGTTCTCCCCGTGTCCGCGTGGGTTTCCCCCGGCTGCTCCGGTTTCCCCCACAGTCCAAAGACATGCAGGTTAGGTTAACTGGTGACTCTAAATTGACCGTAGGTGTGAATGAATACCCCTTTTTCCACCAAATCAGTTCCAGGGCTTGTTCGGCGCTAGTACTGGTTCACAACTTGTTCAACTTGCGAGCCAGCTAAGAACCAGTTTGCTTTTCCATAGCTCGGGGTGCTAAGGGGAGCCACGTCAGTTACGTCGCTGTATATGTCAGTTATGTCGCTGCGTTTGCACAAACCTTGGCGCGAACGTGGAGAAGAAGCAGCAGCAACAACAACAATAATAATGGATGACTTCGCGTTTGTACAGCTGCTGCTTCTCGTCGCTTAAAAATGGCGACTTTTCGCGGTCTTGCTATTGTTGTTGGTCTTAACAACTCCGCCCCCCCCACCCCTGCTGACGTAAGCGGTTCTTTCCTCTGGCCCAGCAGAGAGTTGGTGCTAGCCTGGAACCGTTTTTTCTGGCCCAGAGCCAGTTCTTTGTCAGTGGAAACAGAAAACCCGGTTCCAAACTAAGCACTGGCCCCAAAACAGCCCTGGAACTGCTTTGGTGGAAAAGGGGCACGTGTCTATGTGTCAGCCCTGTGATGACCTGGCGACTTGTCCAGGGTGTACCCCGCCTTTCGCCTGTAGTCAGCTGGGATAGGCTCCAGCTTGCCTGCGACCCTGTAGAACAGGATAAAGCGGCTAGAGATAATGAGATGAGATGAGACAACTTTGGTTTCTTATCGCCGTCCAGTGGTTGGATCCTTGATTTTAAGACATTTAACCCTCAGCTGCTCAGTTGCATCGTTTCTCAATTCTAAGTCGTTTTGGATGAGAGTGTCGGCACCAAATGAGCAAATATAAATCATCTTCTATTTCCAGTGAGTTCTATATTCTAATCCTGCTTTCACTAGTTACAATAGTTGGGTACACATGGTACTCGAGTTCATCCAGAGTTCCTTGTGGAAACTTTTGAAGGAACTTCAGTGTCTGGTTGGCTCATATGCTGTCATTATGTTTTACCAACGGTATGAGCTTGGGACCTGGAGATGAGAGGGTTTCTGCTGTCTTTTGTTTATGGAAAATTTTTTTTTTTTTAATTTTTTTTTTTTGTTTCCCACTTCCGTGGGTGCATCTGTGTTTAGAAGAAGCGTAATGGTGTGAGTCATTCTGCAGGCTGCGCTAACATCAAGGACCGCTTCACTTAAGCCTCAGTGCCACTGCAGGCGGCTACAGCTGGGATCTTTTTGAACTGAACAAAGAGACAGTATGCTCGAGCACGCTTTTTCGCCGACAGTGCAGGGGGAGCGTCTCATTTGGATTTTCCTTCTTTTGAACTTTTTAGCACCTTCACCAGATGTATCTGAGCCGAATAAGCTGCTTTTTTTTTTTTTTTTTAAATGTCCAGGTTTTAAAAACTATTGTTAATAAGCCTTCCAGAAGATGTGCATATACAGTAAATAGCAAGAAGCCAGATGCGATTTGTCTTTGACGGATTTTCTGAGCATGATAATTAGTTCATAGGTCACTCTTGATTCAAAAACCAGAGTTCCCACATGCGATCTTGTCCACACTATGCATTTGTCCAGCCGGTGATGTACAAGATCAGCGCAGTGAATTAGTGTCTCAGCTTTTGTCCTGGCAGCTGAAGGAATCCCTTTGTTCCATGCTGTCTGTTTTGTAGGAGAAGCCTTCCCACATAACCTGCCCTCCATCTTCACTGTGTATAGCGAACAGGCAGCTGGAACAGGAGACAGGATTCAGAGTGGGGAAGGAATCCAATGGTTCTGTCTGTGTGGATCTTTTTCAGCAGTAGACTGGCAAAAGTGAATGCAGCCTCAGCCGCATACCACATGGAGGGGAAAAAAACCCCAGTATCAAAGCTGGCTGGAAGAAGACTTGCATTCTCCTACAATTGAAATATGGGTCTCTCTCTCTCACCCCCCCCACCACCCCCCAGGATATAAAATGCTAGGCTTGTTTGGGAGGCTAGAAATAACAGCATCATCTCCTAAGGCATGTGGCAAAATTATTGGTACACCTAAATATAATTTATAATGAATGCAAGGATATTGTCCATGCAGTTTTTTTTATAGGCATTTTTTAATGGCTTTAATCTCCATACTCTTCTCTAATGTTGAGTTTTGACCATTTCTTGTTTCCTGAGGTATAAATGCAAGGTTGCAGACATTTTGTTGACCGTTAACCAGTGTTGTAGTCAAGTCACTAAACCTCGAGTCAAACCATTTTTGAGTCAAGTCCATCATTGAGCCGAGTCGAGTCCGAGAACAAGACTCCAACCACATCGTTTGACGGTGGCTGTTGCTGCCTTTATGTGAAATCGTCTCTGCTACGGTGTCGGACTAACGTTACTGCTTGACTGCCCCGTTTTAGTTAACGGGCTACAGGTAAAAAGCTTGTTCATCGCTCAGCAAGCCCTGCCCACTATCAACAGGGCAATGACCATAGCGTGGAGCTTCTCTGAGGCTACATCCACACGACAACGGCAACGAGATGTTATTAAAAAAAAAAATATCGCGTCCACATGGGCAACGGATCAGTAAAATATCAGGTACATATGGCAACGCAACGCTTGCTGAAAACGATGCAATACACATGCCACACCTCTAGGTGCGCTGTAAGACGGTCCCATTGGAGACACCAGGACAATAGAAGTAGTAAGGATGCATGCACATAAACTATTATGCGCGAGACTTCATATTAGCCACAAAGTCAGGAAAATCTGTTCGTAAAGTTACGTTATAATGACCAAATACAATGAAAAGTATTTTTCCAGTCTCACCTGTGAAAGGTAATCCCATGTGATCTCGTTTGGATGGTAAACCTGTTGGTACAATTAAACGCAGCACATGAATGAGGCATCTTTATTCTCCGCTTTGCCCCATCCAATATGGTGGCGAGGATGACGTATGATTCTACGCGGAAGGCAGCGTCTTTAATGGTCCGGAATAAATTGAATGCTACACGTTGATGGATTAATTTGTTCTTCTACGCCCTTTTTGAGGAATGTATTGTAGGACTTAAACCAACATCTGAAGAGGTGAGATCGCTCCCTTTTTTTTTTTCCCCTATTTTTGCTGGCGGGATTGACTCTGCCCTAAGGGCAGAGTCTCTCTCTCTCTCTCTCTCTCTCTCACTTTGCACCATTACACAGTAAATATTCACAGTGAAAATATTTTGTAAGCATGTTTCATGAACCAAGTTATAGGATTTGTTGACAACTCGCATCGAGTTCGTTACACTTCTACCCGGCGTGAAGCACTGACAGTCATGTGGCTGTGATGTCATCATAAACAAATCCGTTCTACTCATCCAGACGACTTCGCAACGGCACCGTTGCCAGATCTTTCCACTCTGGAACCCGTTCTCAAAAGATTTCGTTTTGGGGCACCCAAAATGCCGGTGCCGTGTGGACGCCAGGCCGAAACGATAAACAATTTTATCAGATTCACCTGAATCCGTTGCCGTGTGGACAGGGCCTGAGTGGAGTCTTGCCAAATGATTGAAGCTTGAGGTTGTCCCGGTCATCTCTTTGATAGCTCTTCTATATATGGAACACATAGCAGTACCTTTTTTTTTTTTTTTTTTTTTTTTTTTAAGTATAAAAATCAGTGTAGATATAAATATCTTATGCTAAATTATTATGGCATGTTACAAAAAAATAATAAAGAAAAAAAATCAGAGTCCTCGTCTCCAGTTTTCAAGTCAGAGTCATCAGTGCTCAAGTCCAAGTCAAGTCACGAGTCCTTAAAATTAGGGCACGAGTCGGGCTCGAGTACCCCAACAGTATTCTGCGGTCGGCGAGGTAATGCACCGTGATGCTTTAACTATAGTGCATGCTTCTGAATCATTCTACATGCTGCACTACGTACAGCCAGGTCCATAAATATTAGGACATGGACAAAGTTACTGTTCTATACTCAAAATGAGCTAAAAGTGCAGACTTTCAAGGTAATTACCAGCGATTCGGATTCACGTTGACCCTCAGACACAGTCCGAGACAATTTAGATTTGTCAGTAGAAAATCACCTTAATTCTGACAAATATCCAAAATGAAATAAATACTACAAATTGTGTGCTGCTGCTCTTTTATGTTATTGAAGGGTAAGCTTTACCTAGAGGCTGATTAAAGGGGAACAGAGGGCAATATATAGAGTAAATATAACAATAAAACACACATTAACGAACCTTATTCAAGACTTACAACAGTTTTTTGTTCTAAGGTTGGAAAGTTAGAGTGTTTTGAAAGTAGCTCGAGCAAACTATTTCCGCAGTTTGAACAGCCCGCCATGATATTAATTTTATCCAATCAGAATGCACGTTCATTTTCTCTGCGTAACACTCATGACGTATGTATGTGCCCAGTTGTGTTGGCTCATTGAGGTTGGGAATAGCACGTGTGAAATACCTGTTTCTGCGTCTTGCGACGATTTCGCAAGTCCACGGGTGGCGCCTATCTCATTGCAGCAAATAAATTCTGCTGGACTCGTGAGCAACTCCACGTTACATTTTCCGCACGAGCACCACGCCGTGTCACCTGCACGCAGACGCTCTGCCCCACGCTCGCCATGCCCATGGTCAGCATCAGTCTCATCCTCGCCGTCATCCGAGCTTTCTTCTCTTATTTCGTCACCGGAGTCGAGAGGACCTCTCCTAGGTTCAAACTGGTACCCTTCTAAGCCATAGCCCGCTTGCAGCGTGTCTTGCGGGATCTCTTCGTATGATTCGACAGAGCTGTCGCTTTCACTTGATGCGCCCGACGCCATGATTACACGCTTATCTCCTCCATTTCGGAGAGTTCCGCTAGTGCAGTGGGTAGCGCTGACGTCACGGTCTTTTAAAAATGGCGACTCTTGTGCGGTTTAGCGTATAAAGTATTATATTTACAGTTACCAAGCTATTTCGTTGTTTTCTAGTATATAAATTTGATAGAATACTTAAGAATACGTTACTTTGTCACATCAGCAACTGTATATATTATATTTGGTACCCCTTTAAAACGCGGATGAAAGCTGTAGCTTTTGCACTGAAAAAACACAACAGCCACGATCATACTGTAGATGTACTCTTCACAGTTCTGTCTACCTCTGACTGGTCGAACAAAAAGCCAATAGAATGGCATGTTATAAAGCAGGCGCCATCTTGAATTTCTGCCGAGTTCTCTGATTCGCCAATTGGAATGCGCATTATAGTTATACAGGTGCCATCTTGGATTTCCTTGTGATTTTTTTTTTTTTTTTTTTTTTTGCTTTCCTTGGCTCTTTTTTTTTTGTATAAAGTCATGGCTTTACATTATGAACAAAACTGTGAAGAGAGAGACGAGTCTTGTGATGCTCAGGGGGGAAAAAAAAACTGCCCCAGCTAAGCCTCAAGTAAGAACGTTCCAACAGAGGTGGCAAAAATCATATCCATGACTAGTCTATGGAGGCGACTCCATGAAGTGCAGATTATGTAAGTACTTTTTCATTTTGCTAAACTTAATGATGCCACAAAATTATTTTGCTTTTTTTTTTTTAATGCCTCCGCCACCGTAAGGTGCAGGAGTCATTATGTTTTCAGGTTGTCCGTGCGTCCGTCCCGAAACCTTGTGAACACGATATCTCAAAGGCTAATGAAAGGAACTTCACCAAACTTTCACGATTTGTGCGCTTTGGGATAAACATGAACTGATTTAGAATTTGAGATCAAAAGGTCTAAGGTCAAGGTCGCTGTGAGGTCAAATGTCTGTCCGCGTGCGTCCGTCCCGAAACCTTGTGAACGCGATATCTCAAAGGCTAATGAAAGGAATTTCACCAAACTTTCACGGTTTGTGTGCTTTGGGATAAACATGAACTGATTTAGAATTTGAGATCAAAAGGTCTAAGGTCAAGGTCGCTGTGAGGTCAAATGTCTGTCCGCGTGCGTGCGTCCGTCCCGAAACCTTGTGAACGCGATATCTCAAAGGCTAATGAAAGGAATTTCACCAAACTTTTCACAATTTGTGCGCTTTGGGATAAACATGAACTGATTAGATTTTGAGATCAAAAGGTCTAAGGTCAAGGTCACTGTGAGGTCAAATGTCTGTCCGAAAACCTTGTGAACACAGTATCTCCAAGGCTGATACAAGTAATTTCACCAGGTCACGATTACTGTGAGGTCAAATGTCCATCCCCAAATCACAACTTGAGGCGTGTAGTCTACCGGGCGTAGGCATCCCCATCGATTCCGTTGGCGTCGAGTTCTGTCTAGTTCCTTTTTCCCTCCCCCGTTTATGCGTATGTACAGACCAAAGTAAAACCATTCCATTCCAGTAAAACCAGAAGCAAATTCGAAACGCCTCTTTTAATAATCATTTTGTTTTTCCTTAGTTAGTCTATTAGCTATTCTGATTTCTAGTCAAAAGTTGAGAGATTATTAGTATATAATGTACATATGTAGTGTCTGGCATCAAGCTTTGTTTATTTAAAGACCAATTTGTATTGAAAAATGGGCGAATTTGCAGAATTTTGCTGCTATTTAGTGAGAAACAGAGGTAGGATGTTGATTTTGTCCGAAGTTAGCTGCAAAATGTCCTAAGAAAAATGTTTTTTAGGACAAATGTCCTAAGCAGATGTTCACGTGCCAGTCACGGAATTCCATCCAAATGAGGTGAACAACAGTGTATGGATTACAGCACTTTTGATTTGGCCCCCCACCCCACCCCACCCCACTCCACCTTTACGTCCAGTGTAAACTTGCCATATAACACACCCAGTCACACGTTGACAGATGCTAGACAGACTTGAATAAATTTAGGTGTGATGTGAGGATGGAACATTACAGCTTAGCTATAGATTAATGGCGTGACACATTTGTTAGAATTTATTAATCATATATATTTACAGGGGGCGGCACGGTGGTGTAGTGGTTAGCGCTGTCGCCTCACAGCAAGAAGGTCCTGGGTTCGAGCCCCGTGGCTGGCGAGGGCCTTTCTGTGTGGAGTTTGCATGTTTGCAGGAACCCTGTATTTAACTAGCTCACCATGTGTTATTGTATTCCTTTAGCTACCACTTTTTTTTTTTGCCTAATTCTATTCCAGGCAACCCAAGCATGGGAATGGGAAGCACGTTTGAGCGGTTACTTGGCCGTCTGAGACGGGTGATGAATTGATGATCTGTCCATGCCAGGAAAAGGGGCGCTTGATTGTGCAGTATTGCCCGACTTCACCGTGAAGGAGGGGAAAGCTCTGAGTTTTTAGTTGATGATTTATTGGGGTTGTCATGTTTCAAAATCTATTAGACGCCATCTTGCAGTTCCCGAACCTCATCAAGCATCATTAGAACAAGAACTGGAATTATGTTGTGGTCAGAAACACGAACCCTTTGGCCAACACCACCAGCATGTTTTGCTGAAAAAGTGACATGCGGACAAGGAAACGTTAACTGTAAAGAATATATCGTTGGTTAGGGCTTGATGTTTCATGGCTGGTGGTTCAGCTAATGATCCAGAACGCGCTTCCAAATCAACCGAGAAATGGTTTCAGAACACAAACTCGATGTGGCTCCTGGGTTTGAACCATACTGAAAACCCGTGAACAAGGTCCTCCAACATCTAGCTTTTTCTTTATCTGTGTGGTAAAATCTTTGATTACATGCTGCAGACGTGGCAAATTTTGTGTCTCTTGACTCGGTTTGATTTTTAACGGTCAAATAAATGTTCCTTTTCGGGTTGTCCACGTGTCTGTCCAAGATTCTTCATATTTCAGAAGATTCTATGATATTCAACAAGTCATTCTTGAAATATTTATAGGATTTATACGGAAGTATCACCTGTACCCGGCAGATGAACAAAGTAGATTTTAGAATAGTCACACCCAAACAGAGACAAGGTCAGATGCTGAGTTGTTTGTGGCGGAAGCATCCCTGTAAGGCTACGACAGTTTCTCAAACTTTTTCAGACCAAAGACCATTTTATCCATTTAAAAAAAAAAAATGTGGGCCATCTAACCCCCCTAAATATTCTGAACAAAAACCAATGAGCCTACTTCAACAGTATATTACAAATTAAGGCCAATTTATGCTGACAACCCAGTCCTCGCAGATGGCATCGCAGATGGCGTCTGCGAAGCCCCCCCCCCCCCCCGCAGACGCTCTGCGTGCACCTCCCAAAAATTGTGACCACCGCAGACAGCCTCGCAGACAAGAGGGCTCTGATTGGTCCACTCTACATCCGCTGTACACGCACTTCCGCTTCCCTACTTTCCCGGTTTGTTTTGTTTTTCACGACCACCATTTTTAAAAACACGAGTGAAGATGGAGCAGCACGAAGAGCGGTTGATCGAGGAAGTGAGGAAGTACGTACATCTATACGACTCCAGTTCTAGTCATTATAAATAACCGGAGGATAAACACTCCACTAAACACACCCACCAACTACTCCTAGCGACTTCGCGCCCCCTTGCATTGTGGCGGTGAATAACATCGCGCACGCCTATTACTCCCTGCTCAACGATAAATTACAACTGTCTGCGAAAAGCTATCTGCGAAAGCCTTGTCGCAAGAGCATGCAGAGGCCCTCACCCACTAATGAAATGACCATTTTACAAATGGTATCGCCAACTCACTCATTGTTGTCCTTAGGCCAAAAAAAAAAAAAGTGTGTTTCCAGTAACCCAACCGATCGAGAATTTCCGCATCGAAATTGCCAACCGTAAAGTTTTTATTACAAATTTCCCTCGATATTTTAGTGTAAGCGGCGTTAGTTTGTCATAATTTTTTGTTTCAACGCATTCAAGTTGTGAAAGAAACGATAAAAAGTAAAATGTTTCGCCACTTCTATCAGCCCTCCTGCATAAACATGGAAGCGCACTTGTATACTGAAGGAGGAAGGGAAAACGGCCAAGCCGCCATTTAGAATCCTCATTCAAGGCTGTAATGCAAATTGCTTCCTCTTCAGTATACAAGTGCACTTCCATGGCAGGGAAAAACACTACGTTTTGCCGCCTATGTAGTCCCCTATTTATACAAATAGGAGTCATTCAGGATTCAGCCATGTTTTTGCTCGGCGTTTTTGCTCAACCCAAGTTCTATAGTAGGCTAGGCTAGGCCGTCTGCTTTTAATGGAAGTAGCCTAGGACGTTATTTTCACGTTATTTCTTGATAAGGTGTTTTCACGTTATTACATGAAAATATCATGAAATAACGTGATAATTTCGTATCATGAAATTACGTGATGTTATGTTATTACATGACAAATATATTGTAAAAACGTGATAACTTTGTTAACAATATCTAATTACTTGATTCTAAGCCAATTTTTTTGAGTGTGGCAGCAATACGCCTCCGTAGATCATAACTCGAACTCTCGCGATATATTTTTTTTTTATTCGTTTAAAGATTTAAAACACTTTTATTTTATGATGTGTGGCAGTGTTGCCAGATATTGCTAACGTTTTCCACCCCAACATATGTTCAAAACCAGCCAAAAAGCACCTAAACCTGCCCAATCTGGCAACACTGATGTGTGGTATAAAGGATTCTGTGCTAAAATACTATTTTGTAAGATGTTTACTTGTGTTAATTTTTTCGAACAAAATAATAAAAAAAAAAATTTAAGAAAAAAAAAACCTTTTTCCTACCTACTGACCTTATTTTAGTATTTCATGTTACCGGAAACACACACTTTTTTTTTTTTTTTTTTGGGCCTTATCTTAATGGGAGGTGGAACGGTGGTGGAGTGGTTAGCGCTGTCGCCTCACAGCAAGAAGGTCCGGGTTCGAGCCCCGGGGCCGGCGAGGGCCTTTCTGTGTGGAGTTTGCATGTTCTCCCCGTGTCCGCGTGGGTTTCCTCCGGGTGCTCCGGTTTCCCCCACAGTCCGAAGACATGCAGGTTAGGTTAACTGGTGACTCTAAATTGACCGTAGGTGTGAATGTGAGTGTGAATGGTTGTCTGTGTCTATGTGTCAGCCCTGCGATGACCTGGCGACTTGTCCAGGGTGTACCCCGCCTTTCGCCCGTAGTCAGCTGGGATAGGCTCCAGCTTGCCTGCGACCCTGTAGAACAGGATAAAGCAGCTAGAGATAATGAGATGAGATCTTAATGGGAAGAATGGTGCTGCTTATTCTGATACGTCAGTGAAGCAATGTCTGGCTCCAAACCGGACAGTTTTAATCTCATCTCGTACTGGGGGCCACATTGATCCGGTTGCACTGCTTTGTTTTCTCAGACAAAGAATCATCATGTCTTTGTACTTTGTCCTTGCTCGTGTCAGCTGTTTCTTGTGCTTTTCTTTTGACTGACCCGGTCTTCAGCCACCGATCCGTTTATCTTGTTGACGGTTTGATGCCAAGTCTAATTTGTTTACTCATAATTTCTCCGCATTCCACATTCCCTCCACATTCAGAGGTGACGTTGATATGAAAGCGTAACCTAAACCGACGTCGCTATCGGCAGTGTCGCAAAACTGTTGGCTTGCTTAATGTCAGGCAAATTCAAATAATAAGCTACTATTTGAATTTTACATAGGATTTTATTCAATATACAAAACAACGTATCTGTGTTACTCATAACTTTTCTTTTGGAGTCACATAGGCGATTTGAGAAACACTGATATTTTTTGACCTCAACACTGAGAAACAGTGGGCTAGGGTCACACGACAGCTCACGATGGATTTGCGAATTCTTGGCGATTGAAAAATTGGTAGCATCACTACCAGTCGTGCGATGCACGCTGAATGTTCTCTGAGCTTCGTGAGTAGCTTGTTTGGTGTGTCTTCGCCTCCTGGGTGGCCAAAAAGGTAGCGAAAAATTTTCAGTGCACGCAGTGAAATCTGGTGGCGATGTTTTGTTTGTTTTTATCGACAAACTAAGCAGCAAATTAGGGCTGCGTACCTAAACGTAACATCAGGTACCGGTACAGAGGTTTAGGTACAGGTCCGTACCTGTACCTGAACAATTTGACAAATTTAACGTGTTCTTCTGAACTTCTTCAATAATGACAGAAACATTAATAAACTGTTGACAACTTGTCAGTATCTTTTATTCAAAGAAAACCGAACATAACTAGGTTTCCTACCTCACTTCTCCGTCACCCTCTCAGTCTCACACTTGGTTAACTTGGGACAAAAAGTCATAAGTTGTCTCACAGCGAGACAACTTGCGTTCTGGCCCCCTGAAAGCTTTGTTACGTGATCCCAGACCTTACTGGTCTTCCCACGTGGCATGACAAACAAATTCACTCCGCGCAGTCCGCGGCCTTTAACTTACACGGCAAAATTACACAAAGCAACAAAGGCCGCCAACGCCAGCAAAGGAAAAATGGCTGACCTGCTTTTGAGTCTTTTTGACCAATCGGAATGCTGGATCAGCCAAGCTCTCACAATGTCTCGTGAGACTGTGGCGAGAGGATCTCAAATCAAAGATGGCTCTGATTTCAAGTTTCAGCGCGGCATTTTACGTCTTTTCCAGTGCTAAATTTTCGTCTTTGTGGTAGGATTTACGCATCTTCAGTCACAAAATAAGCAGATACTTGGTGTAAATTTATATCGGTACAGTACCGGTACTTCATGATCCGGTATTTTGGACCTGGACCGAATCGATTTTCACGGTACAGTACCGGTACGCAGCTCTACAGCAAATACTCTCAGATGGTGTTTGGGAATACTTCCTGACGCTCAGGGAAGCATCGCGAGCTGTAGTGTGACTGTAGCCTAAGTGCGGTCAGCTATGTATTCTTGGTCAATTTTATAGCATTTTATATTAAGTTTCAAATAGGAAATATTGTGGTTTGATAAGTGGTACTTTTGAAAGCGAGAGTATGAAGTAACACTCCGTGCCACACAGGTTTACAGCAAAGGCAACTAGTGAGAAATTTCAGGGCCACTTCTGGAGCAGCTGAGGATCTGTGGTGGTGTTGTGATTTGGTCCTTTAAAGGTCCCATGGCATGAAGTTTTCACTTTCTGAGGTTTTTTTTAACGTTAAAATGAGTTCCTCTGACCTTCTTAAGTCACCCCAGTGGCTAGAAATTTCATAATGTGTAAACCAAACTATGCCCAGTATTTGAGAATGGTGCATCAAAACGGCGCGTTGATAAGCTCTTCCCTTTACTACGTCAGCAAGGGAGATGATCCCCACGCCCCCCCTCTGGATTCCCACCCTCTGTATGAATTGCCCGCCCAGTTGTAGTGAGGAGACCATAAAGGGAGGACACAACAACATGGCATCACCTAAGCAAGCGAAACATGGAAGTTGTACATGGATGTGACAACACAGAGTCTGTTTTTACTGCCGACGGGAGAGCCCCTGAAGACGCAGTGGCTTAATTTTATTTACTTCAATAATATGCCGTCGAGTCTACCTAAGACGGTGTATGTTTGTCGGAAGCATTTTCCTGATGAATGTTTCCACAACTTGGGACAGTACAGGGCAGGTTTTGCACATCAACTGTCACTGAAGCCTGGGTCCGTACCAAGCATCCCTGCCGCATCAGCCACAAACACCGAACAAGTAAGTGTATAACTGTTAAGTCGTTTTGCCGTGTTTTAAAATCGGTGCCACGTTAGCCTTGCAATGGCTACATTAGCTGTGCAGCTAACCGCTTCCTGCAGTTAGCCAGGTACTCTGCGCTACAAAACCAAAAAGCATGCAGCGTGCTCTGTTATAATAGCCAATCAAAACAGTTTTTACAAAGACACCCACATTCTTTTTTTTTTTAAAGTCACTCGTTCATTTTATTTGTTTGTTTGTTCAGTAAAAACCCAAACATTTGTTGAATTTATTTTATTTCCTCGCGTCGCACCTTAATGACGTCAGCGCGCGGTATTTTTCCCTTCGCGGTTTGTTCCTTCTCTCTCGCCATAGTAAGACACCCACATCCGCTTGTTCTGACCCACTGGAGGTAGCGTCACAGTGCTGTTAGCCAATCAGAGGTAACGCGTTTACATGTCATGAATATTAATGATGAGACCCGCCCCCACCCTCTACCCTTCCCCGCCTCCTGCTTCTCATTAGCAAAACGACGCACTGGGAAAAGCGCTGAAATGGGGCTTTCTCCCAGGAGGCTATATCTACGTGCCGAGGGTTCATTTCGAGAAAGGCTGCGGATATAACATCCGGAAACCTCCACGAGCCCGTTTAAAGCATCAACAAACCACCATGCCATGGGACCTTTAAAAATCTTGAGTTGAGAGACTGTTTGTTTCCAAATGAGTCTGGAGTCAGCCTTTCTGTTTCGAAGTTGAGCTCATCAGGTGTTTACATTCCAATCCCTTTAATTAACTGGCGTAAGTGCTAAATTATTCCATGCAGGGCCAGGACTGAAACACTGATTAAAGCAAATATTTAAGTTATTCTGTGGAATTGAGTCAGATATGCACTGGTAGCCAATGAGGCGCAAAGCGCCGAGTTAGCTCTATAAGCCATGTACGATGAGATTATGGAAAGAAGAAAAATTATTCCACTCATTCACTGGATTTTGAGAAACGGAGCTGCTTTTTTTTTTTTGCAAATTCGATAAATAAAAACTTCTTTTATACAAAACGTCCAACAAAATGATTTCGGCTTAGAATGTAAACAAACTGGAGGAATGACAGTAGCAATTTGTGAAAAATTCTATAGTAGTAATAACTTCATCTCATCTCATTATCTGTAGCCGCTTTATCCTGTTCTACAGGGTCACAGGCAAGCTGGAGCCTATCCCAGCTGACTACGGGCGAAAGGTGGGGTACACCCTGGACAAGTCACCAGGTCATCACAGGGCTGACACGTATGGCCCTTTTCCACTACCCTTTTTCAGCTCACTTCAGCTCGCTTCAGCTCACTTCAGCCCGACACGGCTCGCGTTTCGACTACCAAAAACCAGCACGACTCAGCTCGTTTCAGCCCTGCTCAGCCCCTAAAACTCGCACTGTTTTGGAGTGGGGCTGAAGCGAGCCAAGCCGTGCCGAGTGAGGCTGGGGGCGTGAGCAGACACTCCCCTGTGCACTGATTGGTGAGGAGGAGTGTCCTCACATGCCCACACACGCCCCGCGAGCACGCTGGGATCTGTAAACACCGCAAACCCGGAAGAAGAAGAATTACGAATTACGAGAATTTCTGAAGCCTTATGCGCCTCGCCTCATCTATACGCTCTTGCCAGTATCTGTTGGCGTTGTCGGTGACAACAAGCCACAGCACCAAGACCAGCAACACTAACGACTCCATGTCCTCCATGTTTATTGTTTACTATCCGGGTCGTGAGACTACCGCTTAAAAGATCACTGAATCAGTGACATACAGAGCATCGTGGACGAGTTCGCGGAGCGCAAGGCTCGTCGTATGCCCTTCAAATAATGCGCGCAGTAGGCTATTGATGTTTTATTATGAGCCATGTACAGTATGTCACCTAATGTTTTTTTGTTTCTGAGTTACATGTTCGTTTGAAGGACTTAATGTACAAAATAACATAGTTGCACCCCGTAGTGTTGAAATTGGTAAACACAGTGCATTCAGTGAGGTTTGCACCGCCATCCTTTTATTTCTGACTCTTCCTGTCACCGTTGCAACCTCTGAGCGCTCATTCGTATGCCCTTCAAATAATGCGCGCAGTATAGGCTATTGATGTTTTATTATGAGCCATGTACAGTATCCTAATGCTTTTTGTTTCTGAGTTACATGTTCGTTTGAAGGACTTGATGTACTAAATAACATATAGTTGCACCCGGTAGTGTTGAAATTGGTAATCACCGCAGTTGCGGACATTTTGTAGCCTAAAATGATGTTATGATAAGCTTTAATAAAGGGCCCGGTCATTTGCCCCGCCCCGGCTCTGACTTGTTCCGCCACTGTCACTGATGTCACTGTTTGCGCTGCTTAACGACATCACGTGACGTCCACCCACTTTCGCTAACTCCACCCAATGTGTCCACCCACTTCCAGCCAGCACGGTTCAGCGCGGTTGTAGTCGAAATGCAACTCCAACAGCCCCACTCAGCCCGACTCAGCTCGACTCGGCACGGCACGGCTCAGCCCGACTCAGCCGCGTTTGTAGTGGAAAAGCGGCAATAGACACAGACAACCACTCACATTCACACCTACGCTCAATTTAGAGTCACCAGTTAACCTAACCTGCATGTCTTTGGACTGTGGGGGAAACCGGAGCACCCGGAGGAAACCCACGGGGAGAACATGCAAACTCCACACAGAAAGGCCCTCGCCAGCCACGGGGCTCGAACCCGGACCTTCTTGCTGTGAGGCGACAGCGCTAACCACTACACCACCGTGCCGCTAGTAATAACTTTTTTTGAAAAAAAAAAAAAAAAGTTTTGTTGCTTTTTTGGGGTTTTGTTTTCAGGTAGTTTTTATTTCATCCTGTTTGAGATGCCTTTTGTTGAATCAGTCTTGACTAGTCACTCACACTGATTTGGCTTAGCTGCTTTATTATTATTTAAATGTTTTTGGGTGTGACTATTTTATAAAAGGAAAGAGCCCTGGCTTTCGCTCTTCAGCGTTCTACCTCGTTGCCTTCACATGTGTGTATGTGGCTGTGGGAGCTCGTAGCACAGTTTTATTTGTTTACTTTGGGCTTAATCAGCAGTGCTGAAGTCAGGAATTCCGGTCTGAGAGAGAGAGAGAGAGAGAGAGAGAGAGAGTGAAAGAGCGCGAGCAGAAGAGATGGAAATTGCTGACTTGGACTTCACACCTAGTCATTACCATCTACTGACTCATGCTAAAACTAAAATTACTGCTTATCTAAGAAGTCTCTTGCCCAGACTGGTTTCCTGACTCAACGGTCTTGTTGCACATAGGCCTCCACTGACCCTCCACCTTCAGGTTGGACATTCGTAAAGCCATCAGTCGTGTTGCTAAATGCAGTTTGAGATCAACAACAGTCAGTGCGTTTACATGCACATAGAGAAAATCGAATTTCTGCCGTTGCTCGACTGAAATCGAAGTTCTAAATGCCATGGAAACACCTTAGCTCGGCTGAAATCGAACCGAACTTGATTTCTCGTAATCGAGCTACACGACCTAGATTATGCGATTGTAGCCGAGCTACTTAGTGCATGTATATCCTATCGAGCTACGGAGTCGAGCTACTTACTGCCCCTTCCGGAAGTGACGAGTGACGAGACCACAAGCGGGAAACACAACAGCCTCGGTCGGCATGACAACGAATCATGACAACAGCATGAATCTTTTCTTTTTGTGGCATTGTTTGCCTGTGTGTGTGTGTGTGTGTGTGTGTATATGTGTGTGTATATATGTGTGTGTGTGTATATATATATATATATATATATATATATATATATATATATATATATATGTGTATATGTATGTATGTGTATATGTATGTATGTGTGTGTGTGTCCAACATCTGAAGAATGTCAAAAAAACAATTGAACTTTGTGTGTTTATTAAGACATAAGTTAAATTGTAAGCAAAAAATGGACTTTAGAAAAATATACAATTGTGCAAAATAAGTTGTCTTACAAAACAGTGGTCTGCGCAGGACAGTTTGTAGCTATACAGTCTGTTAGAGCAAGCCTAACAGCTTGAGCACGGAACTTGTGAACACGGAACTGCCAGTGTTGCCAGATTGGTCGGTTTTAAGTGCATTTTGGCGGATTTGAACATGTTTTGGGCTGGAAAACATCAGCAGTATCTGGCAACACTGCTGATAACTTTGTTTATACTCTTGAATAGCTCTTCTTCATGACGACAACCGGAAGTGTACCAACACGATGGGGCGTGTAGCGCCACCTGTGGCTCGGGTGCACAATATACCTCACACAATAGCTCGATTTCCTTGTGTGCATGTAGGATTGGATTTCTCTGGCACCCCTGCTGGGACCCTTAGTTCGATTACCGACAGTAGCTCGATTTGGATGTGCATGTAAACGCACTGATTATGAGCTTATGCAAAACGCTTTGCCTGCTCCAACTGGTTACTGTTGTCATGCTATCCCCTTCCTGGGTTTAATGAGAGATCCAAATTAGGTCTGCAAGCAGAGTTCTGTCAAAACCGTACTGCTACATTTTAAAAGCAAAAACCAAAATAGTATTGGCATATTTAAAACTGTTTGTTTGAAAATGACTTTTTTTTTTTTTTTAAATCTTGCATCTACAAAAGTAATTGATTTAACTTGAAAAGGAGGTGAGGTCGGCAGTGGTCAAATTCGTTCCTTCATCTTCAGTAACCGCTTTATCAGAGTTGCAGTGAATACGGAGTCTATCCTGGGAACTCTGCATGCGAGGTGGGAATACAGTACACTCTGAATTGAATTTCCATCTCAGGACACCCTGTGCACACACATTCACATCTCCCGTCAATTTCGCAGGTGACCCAATTGGAACTTTGAGATGCTTGCTGGAGAAAATCAGAAAGGAAAGTCGCAGAGATACAGGGAGACTGTGTGAAACTTCACACGGACAGTAACGTTGTTTGTTTCAAAATTGATGTACATGACTCAAGATGTAAATTTGTGGTTAGGCTGAAAGTGGTTTGTAGTAAACTGGAAAAGTATTAAAGCTTGATTCATTTAGAAACTGAGACATCAAACCACCAGTATTCAATTCAGTTCAACTTTGTCGTATGTACTAGAGACAGAGTCACACAGTACAATGAAATTCTTAAGTGAATAAATACATTTTATATAAACATGCTCTTGTATAACGGCGTGCAGTGTTTCCCCTAAGTTTACTAGGTTTGGGGGGAGTGGTGCTGGCTGAGGATGGTCACCTGTAGGACCCCACCCCACCGCTCCTGTTACAGAGCATTTGGACCTGAACAAACAGTTAAAGGAGTCATATTGAAGTTTTCACATTTTATTTTAGAACAATAATTAGAACAATTTTTACAAGAGAACTTTTTTTTTTTGGGGGGGACCTTAAAATGGCTGGGGGGCAGGGTCCTTTTGGTGCGGGGGAGCCCCCAAAATATAATAGTAGGGAAAACACTGGGGTGTGTGCTCGGAATTAACGAATAATTTTCATCATACACCAGTCATCAATGAAGCAATTCTGATTAACCCCAAATGATCAGCTGCTTCTGTAGGATTTTCTCATCTTCGTGGTTTCATCTGTCCATTGAAACTGCTGCTGGTCCACAAAGGGCTTACAAAGCATGTACGGGATCTCCTTGCCAAACTGTATCAATACGGGTGCAGAAGAATTTGCAAAACATTAGATGTACCAGAGGCTGACCAAAAAACACATGGCACTGAGACCTAGAGGGTGGACATGGGCATCAAGTAGATGGGCCATAACTGGCGGCAGCCGGAAGGACTGGCCCAGGATCGCAATACCTGGAGAGCTCTTGTTGGTGGCCGATGCCCCAGATGGGGCAACAGACAGAGATGAGATGATTAGATGTACCATGGAACACTGAAGGCCATCATCAAGTGGAGGAAATGGGACACCACAGTGATATTACGCAGTACAAGATGTCCTGCCCAAATTGGTGGGGGGCAACTTATTAGATCGCTGGCAACATTTAAAGGACCTGAAGGAATATCTGGGAAATACTGGTCACTCCTTGCATGTGATGACAATCTCTTCATAAATATTCTTCACAAGTCTGGCCTATGGGGGTAGGGTGGGTAGATGGAAGCCCTTTTTCACAACCAACCCCATCCCCCCCCCCCCAAAAAAAAAAATTCAAGTCCACCCAAATTTTGCCCAAATATCACCCCAAACCACAGGCGATTGCTCTAAGACAACGAGGGAGGCTCAGCCTCCTCTAAAAATGACGAACATCGTGTAGGATGAATTGTGCTAGGCTTATGTTATAGCTGACCTTATGTGAGTGAGTTTTTCCCCCTTGTGACAGCGCGATGCAGCCCAGCCTCAGTGTATTGGGAGCTATGTGCTTGTCAATCTCAAAATGCAAGATGATTATTGGAGAAATACTGCAAAAATGCCCGCCCACGGAGTCTCACGGACTCCCAGCCTCAGTGGACTTCAATTGCATTTGGGAGCTATGCGCTTTTCAATCTCAAAATGCAAGACGGTTATTGGACAAATACTGCGAAAATGCCCGCCGACGGACTCCGAGCCTCACAGTGGGAGGGACATGGCAGTTTCCGCGAGGAAACTGGTGATTGGTGAAAGCGGCCGGATATTTTCTTTGATTGACAGCTCGTTTCAACTATAGACAGGCAGCGGTACAGTGTTGCCAGATTGGGCGGTTTTAAGTGCATTTTGGCGGGTTTTGAACATATTTTGGGCTGGATAACGTCAGCAGTATCTGGCAACATCAGTTCAGTCCCATGCGGATTCGCGAGTGCTGTGGTGTATTGTAAGAGATCAGCTTACATTTCGATTTCATTCATTACATACGGTTTCTACCAGCTTTTTTAGTTTGTATATATTTTCATTGTAAATAGTGTAAATATAGTGTTGTCAAGTTTGCTATCTTAGTTCCAGAAATTTCGTTTATTTGAGTGACTGAACTTGAACTTGAGGGGGCTAGTCAGCTAGCAAGAAAGCTGCGCACGGATGCCAAGCATTGCTGATTTAATTTTGGTGAAGCCATTTGCCAGTCTTCCTTTCGAGGAAAAAATCAAAATTAAAGAGCAGGGTAGACCAACGCCTCAAATTGACTTGGTGAAAAAGGTAGGGAATAATACTCGTTCCTTTCAGCTCTCCTGGTACGAGAAAGTGAATTGGCTAACAGCAAGTGACCCACATCAACAACAGTAAATAGGCTACTTTTAGTAATATGTCATGGATGGACCAAAAATATAGAATCTATTTAAAATGTTTATGCTGAGTATATTATATTGGAATATATATTTTTCTGGATATGAATTAAACACGGCTACAATTTGGAAAACATTTTTAAACAAAAACACAGCCGAGGTCAATTTTTAAACAACATGCCACAATTTTAAAATATAAAATGTTAAAATATAACTCTCCCCCCCCCCCCCCCCCCCAAAAAAAAACAAAAAAACAAAAAAACAAAAAAAAAAACACCACCATCATGTACAGTATATTGGACAGTAGGCTAATGGGCCAAAAGAACCTGTTATTTCACAGTTTGTGACCCTGCCAACAATCAGCCAGATCAGAGGCAAGAGTACGGGCAAAATTGATGTTTTTTTTTCTTTTAAAATCTGGAAATATCGTAATCGACCAGCCTCCCCTGTTTGAAAGACTATCAGCCGCCACTGCCCCAAACCATGTGTTATGTTCTGAACTTTTTGGGTGTGATTTCAAAAAGATACGTTTGGTACCAAAACAAGACGGCTTATCCAAAGAACACCATACCCACTGTGAAGCATGGTGGTGGGAGCATTGTGCTAGGTCAGTGAACCACATTGAGGATGTAACCACCCACATCCAGGGTTGCATTCAAATGGACTACCCCCCCTGAAAAGTATCTTTAAAATGTCTGACCTCAGTTACTCAACCCCCATTTGGAGTTGCCTAATCCTTCTTCTGCAATTCTGACTCACTGTCTGCTGCTGTGGAAAATTCAACTTTTGATACCCTAAAGATTTCACTTCCTAAACACAGTTGCCCAATCCTTACCCTTACCCAAGACTTGACCTTTCCTCAGAAGGTAATCTCACTGGGATACTTGTACCTATTTGTAACTGCTACTGTAATCATAGACCATGATGACATCAGTGACATCCTTTCCAAAATATTTTTAGTGTGAATTATTTTTTTTAAATGCAACTTCGAGGAGGTGTAATGATTTTATAATCCCACTCTTTTGTATCATCTGGAAGAGGATGGTTTCCCTTTTGACTATAGTTCTTCTCAAGGTTTCTTTCTTGGGTCGTGTCAGGGAGTTTTTCGCCGCCACCACCATCATGTGGGTCTATGTCCAGAATTTCTGTAAAGCAGCTTTTTTTAAATTTATTTTTTATTTTTTTGGCAACGTCCATTATTAAAAGTGCTATACAAATAAAATTGAACTGAACCGGACTAGGACGGCACGGTGGTGTAGCGGTTAGCGCTGTCGCCTCACAGCAAGAAGGTCCGGGTTCGAGCCCCGTGACCGGCGAGGGCCTTTCTGTGCGGAGTTTGCATGTTCTCCCCGTGTCCGCGTGGGTTTCCTCCGGGTGCTCCGGTTTCCCCCACAGTCCAAATGCAGGTTAGGTTAACTGGTGACTCTAAATTGACCGTAGGTGTGAATGTGAGGTGTGAATGGTTGCCTGTGTCTATGTGTCAGCCCTGTGATGACCTGGTGACTTGTCCAGGCTGTACCCCGCCTTTCGCCCACAGTCAGCTGGGATAGGCTCCAGCTTGCCTGCGACCCTGTAGGACAGGATAAAGCGGCTACAGATAATGAGATGAGATGAGATGAACCGGACTAGTCCTTCATAAGAAGCTGTATGGCCATACCGTGTGAGACTTCTGGTCTTTTTTTTTTTTTTCCAGTTCTTGTTTCCCCTTTTTAATCCTCCTTCTTGCACCACTGACCCCTTCTTCACTCTGTAATCCTTACTTGGGCTTTTATTTAGTCTATAATGATCTGTTTCTTGTTTTGATCTGATAATCAAATGTCATTGTGCTCTCATTTCCCCCCATTGCTTTTGATGGCATGTATTCCTGCGTGCGCGCACGCACGCTTCTCTGATTTAACGCTGGCTGAATTAACGGCATGGCTCGCTGTACTGTTCCAGATGAGAAGTCTGCCCAAGAGGAGGAGTATGTGGAGTGTCAGCATCCAGACTGCAGTGAGCGCCGTCGGGCCTCCAAGGTAAGAGCTGGACAAGACACGCATTCTTTACAGAGCTCTGTGGAGGGTCCTGGCTGAATTATTAACCCCCCCCCCCCCCCCCCCCCCCCCAACACACACACACGCACTCATTCTCTGACTTTTGCTATGTGTGTGTGGTGAGACGTGGCTTTATTACTAATAAACATGGACAGTATTTCTCACAAGGTTAGCCTGTGTGTGTGTGCGTGTGTTTTGTTATCCCTCCGAATCCCCTCCCTCTCCCCTGTGTTCCTGTCAAGAACCACTTCATCAGATGAGAGAGTGCAGAGGAAGGAAAGCAGGCTGAAAATTCTGGACAGAAAATAAAACCTTTACATACACATCAGGGTTGTATGCTTTTGAATTTTAATGCTATTTTATGCCCCTCTGAGCCTGCAGTTTAATTCTGTTACAGCAGTAGCACTACACCGTGCACTCGTTTTGCATAAACCACGGACAGCAAGAGTCACCAGGAGGTAATGCAATGCATAATCCTTTTAAATATTTGAGATGACTCTTTAGTTATATCCCCACAGTTAGGTTCCTGCGTGTCTCGTCATGAAGTGTTTCATTCCTCACATACTACAGCAACAGCCAACAATTACAATTTTAATTTATTAATAAATGGCACGTCATGACTTCCAAATATGAGCCATTTTATAGTCGTGTTTTAATGCAGTGGAATGTTTACGAGCAGGGGCGTGTTTAGCCTATTTTTGGGGGTGCTCAAGCACCCCCAAAAACGAGCTCAGCACCCCCTAGCTCAGCACCCTCAAAAACACTGCTTTTGGACGTAATTTTCAGAAATAAGTGCCCTTGTACACTGCGCAATGAATGTGTGCGCGGGCGTGTGTGTTCTTGAATTCACCTGTTACGTGATAGTTCTATGAGCAGTAAAATCCCTCTCCTCCTTGCGTCCCCTCTGATTGGGTTGCCTGTCCGCGCGAGCGCTTGCTACGACATGGTGTTTTTTTTTAACTGGATTCCACGCCGATGAGGAACTCGAAGTAGCACCTGAGTATTACTGGCATAGCGAGATGTGAAGGTACGGACTGGAGTTACAGTTGTTAAACACAACACAATAATATGCATAATGCAATATGTTCCCTGGTCTATGAACAGAATGATAAAAATGACATTTATCATCCCTATCGAGATACTTTTGTGCAGAGCTGTACAAGTGCTACGGTGCTAGACCACCGTGTGTTAGTCAATTTTATTTAATGTAACATAGCGTTTACGTTTGCTTATCATTTATATATTTATATATTTATATTTATATATTTTTCATAAATAACATCATAATAATTAGCAAATTAATCAAAACAGACACTGAAACGTACATGCACGAAGCAAACAATTAAACAAATGACTATCAAAAGAACACGACCAAAATATAACAAATATAACAAAAAATATAAACTAATGTAAACTAATGTAAAATCATAATACACACTATTATTACACAATACACAATCACACATTAATTAACAATTACCACTGTTCAAAATGAATAGCTCCAACATTACAAATGCAGTAGTAGGTCTTGTTTAGTTAAAAATATAACGTAAATATTTGTGTCAGTGGTCGTAAATGTGTAGATATCATAGTTTATTGGGTCAGCTTCTGTTAAAACATTGCATAAGTCTAGTCTTCTTGTCTAGTTAAGTCTAGTCTAAATGCGGAATAAACGTGGAAACACTGTCGTTCAAGCCAGGTGCCTCTGTCAGCTCTGGGGGCTAAGCACCCCCAAAGATCAGATGCTAGAATCGCCCCTGTTTACGAGACAAATTGGTTCCTGTTGTCACTTATGTGTAGAGGTGCTATAACAATCATTCCCTCATCAGCATCTCTTAATTCTCCCTCGTGGTGTTAATAAGGAAAATAAAGGAAAGAGAGCGAGGGGAATGAATCCATACTGTTTCATATTGGGGGAAATTTCAATGTCCGTACGCGTGTTTACACGTATAAATGTCATTTCTATTTCCTGTACATAAAGACATGATGGAGAGGTTCACTAGTAGCCCAGGAGTAATAGGGTTATACCCGGAACAAATTAGCAACAAGCTGAAAATTTCAGAATACCTTTAGGAATAACATACTAAAAGTCCCCGGAAATCCCCCTTGTGCTCTCTGAGAAATTCAAGATGGCGTCCAAAATGGCCGCCAAATGGAGATCTGCCCATATCTCAGGCCCAAAACAAAATATTAATGCAATTAAAAGGTCAGAATATATGTTTTGTAGGGTAGGAGAGTAAATTCCAACATGTGTGTATTAATTACATTGTGTATTCACATTATATAATAACATTGTACACATTATTATAACACTAACAATGACTGTTATGACAAAATAATCGTTATGGTATCATGATATCTCATATGTTTTTGAAATGGCTTCAGTTCTTAATGTTTAGGACTAATAATTACAGACTTATAATTGTAAATCTATACATGTGCTACACTACCGATTATAGAGTGTGGATCCATTGGTTACTCGTTCACTCCGTATCATCCTATTCTGTTCACAAAACAACAAACACAATTACTAGGGGTTGGAGCACTTATTTTCATTAATATTAATTAAAGTAAATTGGTGGTGTAAAATGAAAAATGGCATGTTAAAAGGTCATGCTGAGTTCAGTCATTTTTTGTCCGAACACACTGGCATTGCTAGTAGTAAAGACTGACGCTAGAAACTCAAAGATTAATTTTTTTCCACCCTTAAAGGAACAGTCCACCGTATTTCCATAATGAAATATGCTCTTATCTGAATTGAGACGAGCTGCTCCGTACCTGTCCGAGCTTTGCACGACCTCCCAGTCAGTCAGACGCGCTGTCACTCCTGTTAGCAATGTAGCTAGGCTCAGTATGGCCAATGGTATTTTTTGGGGCTGTAGTTAGATGCGACCCAACTCTTCCGCGTTTTTCCTGTTTACATAGGTTTATATGACCAGTGATATGAAACAAGTTCAGTTACACAAATTGAAACGTAGCGATTTTCTATGCTATGGAAAGTCCGCACTATAATGACAGGCGTACTAACACCTTCTGCACGCTTCGGCAGCGCATTGATACGGAGCTCAGATATCAATGCGCTGCTGAACCGTGCAGAAGGTGTTAGTACGCCTGTCATTATAGTGCGGACTTTCCATAGCATAGAAAATCGCTACGTTTCAATTTGTGTAACTGAACTTGTTTCATATCACCGCTCATATAAACCTATGTAAACAGGAAAAACGCGGAAGAGTTGGGTCGCATCTAACTACAGCCCCAAAAAATACCATTGGCCATACTGAGCCTAGCTACATTCCTAACAGGAGTGACAGCGCGTCTGACTGACTGGGAGGTCGCGCAAAGCTCGGAGAGGTACAGAGCAGCTCGTCTCAATTCAGAGAAGAGCATATTTCATTATGGAAATACGGTGGACTGTTCCTTTAAACAAGCTTGAATAAATTCCCTACTTCATTGATGGTACAACAAAGGTCCAAGCATTACAACTGAGGCACTGAGAAGTGTTTAAGTCTACTCATTGTTTATAAGCAAGAGCTTTTATTGAGGCAGACCTTCTTGTCATGAAAGTCGCCGGAATGTTGAAGAAGTGTACTGAAACAGCTTGCCATTGTAGTTTTAGAAGAGAGTTCTCAAATTTAATTTCCCTTTAATATTTTATCAAAGCTTAAAGATGCACTAAATATTAAGGAAATTGATGTCTAATTGTTGTTTTACATCATGTTCATGTATGTAGGTAGCCTACTAAGCTAATCTGTCAATCATGTCAACCATCAAATTCCATGTAATTTCCACATTAATGACCTTGTAATCTTGGTTAATTTTAATTTTAACAGTGTGACAATGGTGAATTTGGATTGCTTGTATGAGAGAACATATAATTTAACATTTTAATTGCATTTATATTCTGTTTTATCCCTGAGATATTGAAAAATCTCCAATTGGCGGCCATTTTGGACGCCATCTTGAATTTCTCAGAGAGCACAAGGTGGATTCCCGGGGACTTTTAGTATGTTATTCCTAAGGGTATTCTGAACATATTCTGAAAAATTCAGCTTGTTACTAATTTGTTCCGGGTTGGACTCAATTTTGAGCTAATGCTCTTGGGCTATAGGGGGTAACTGTCATTTTCAGGGAAGTTTTTTTTTTTAATTAATTAATTAAAAAAAAAAAATTTTAAACTATGGTCTTGCCGTGCTATGTAATGGCTGAAAGTGTGTATTCCAGGCTTCATTATTCACCTCTTAGTCTTTTTTTTTTTAAATGAATCAGAGCGAAATTGATACTTTCGGTTCATTTGGTTTGGTTTGGAGTGGTCTTGGAAAAAAAAAAAAGCCAAAAAAAATTGCTGAGGGGCAGGTACAGTGCCTTGCAAAAGTATTCATCCCCCTTGGTGTTCATCCTGTTTTGTCGCATTACAAGCTGGAATTAAAATGGATTTTTGGAGGTTTAGCACCGTTTGATTTACACAACATGCCGACCACTTTAAAGGTGCACTTTTTTTTTTTGGTGACACAATAATTAAGATGAAAAAACAGAAATTTGGAGTGTGCATAAGTATTCGCCCCCTTTCGTATGGAACCCCTAAATAAGAGCGGAGTCCAACCAATTCACTTCATAACTCGCGTAATTATTTGATTAAGATCCACCTGTGTGCAATCAAAGTGTCACATGACGTTTGTATAAATCAACCTGTTCTGGAAGAACCCTGACCCTACAACATTATTAAGCAAGCAACATGAGAACCAAGGAGCCTCCAAACAGGTCAGAGACAAAGTTGTCGAGAAGTATAGATCAGGGTTGGGTTATAAAAAATATCTCAAACTTTGAATATCCCAGGGAGCACCATTAAATCCATTATAGCAAAATGGAAAGAATATGTCACCAACCTGACAAGAGAAGGCCCCCGCCCACCAAAACTCACAGACCGGGCAAGGAGGGCATTAATCAGAGATGCAACAAAGACACCAATGATAACACTGAAGGAGCTGCAAAGATCCACAGCGGAGATGGGAGTATCTGTCCATAGGACCACTTTAAGCCGTACACGTCACAGAGCAGGGCTTTATTGAAGAGTGGCCAGAAAAAAGCCATTGCTTAAAAAAAAAATCATGTTTGGAGTTTGCCCAACAGCATGTGGCAGACTCCCCAAACACATGGAAGAAGATTCTCTGGTCAAATGAGAGAAAAATCGAACTTTTTGGCCATCATGGGAAATGCCATGTGTGGTGCAAACCCAACACCCTGAGAACACCATCCCTACAATGAAGCATGGTGGTGGCAGCATCATGCTGTGAGGATGTTTTTCGTCTGCAGGGACAGGAAAGCTGGTCAGGACTGAAGGAAAAATGGATGGCACTAAATAGAGGTTAATTCTGGAGGAAAACCTGTTTCAGTTAGCCAGAGGTTTGAGACTGGGACGAAGGTTCACATTCCAGCAGGACAAGGACCCTAAAGTGACACTGGAGTGGTTTAAAGGAAAACATTTAAATGTCTTGGAATGGCCTAGTCAAAGCCGAGACCTCAATCCAATTGAGAATTTGTGGCATAACTTGAAGTGGTTTTGCCTTGAGGAATGGGCAAAAATCCCAGTGGCTAGATGTGCTAAGCTAATAGAGACATACCCCAAGAGACTTGCAGCTGTAATTGTCACAAAAGGTGGCTCTATAAAGTATTGACTTTGGGGGGGGAATACTTATGCACACTCCAGATTTCTGTTTTTTCATCTTAATTATTGTGACACAATTTTTTTTTAAAAAGTGCACCTTTTAAAGTGGTAGGCATGTTGTGTAAATCAAATGGTGCTAACCCCCCAAAAAATCCATTTTAATTCCAGGTTGTAATGCGACAAAACAGGACAAACACCAAGGGGGATGCATACTTTTGTAAGGCACTGTAGGACTTAAAAAGGGTACTAATACTTATTTCTTCATTGGTTTAGAAATCCAGCATTGGAAAGAGGTAAAGAAACCTTTGCCAAATGTGCATAGAAATAAAAAAAAAAAAAAAATCACCTGATTTTAAAAAACAAAACAAAAAAAAGCCATGTTTTGGTTCAGTTGAATTGATTCAGAGTCAAATCAATTATTCGATTGATTCAACTGAATCAATAGTCACAAGTGTAGTGACAACTGTTGCGTAGAGTAACACTTTTTTTTTTTTTTTTTTTCTGCGATCAGCATTGGTTCAAATGGCTGTTTGTCTTTTCCTTAGCTGGCGTGACTTCTAATTGTAAGTGCACGAGTATTCACCCCCCCAAACTTCTTCATATTTTGTCTCATCTCGTTATCTCTAGCATCCTGTTCTACAGGGTCGCAGGCAAGCTGGAGCCTATCCCAGCTGACTACGGGCGAAAGGCGGGGTACACCCTGGACAAGTCGCCAGGTCATCACAGGGCTGACACATAGACACAGACAACCATTCACACTCACATTCACACCTACGGTCAATTTAGAGTCACCAGTTAACCTAACCTGCATGTCTTTGGACTGTTGGGGAAACTGGAGCACCCGGAGGAAACCCACATGGACACGGGGAGAACATGCAAACTCGGCACAGAAAGGCCCTCGCCAGCCACGGGGCTCGAACCCAGGACCTTCTTGCTGTGAGGCGACAGCGCTAACCACTACGCCACTGTGCCGGCCTCCATATTTTGTCATGTTACTAAATAGACTTAACAAACACTACATCTAACATCTCAAAGTGGAAAAAACATTGATTATTAAACCAAAAAAAAAGCAAACATTCACTGCTTGCATAAGTATTCACTCCCCTTGGGTTAACTGCCTTTGGCTGCAGTTACAGCTGAGAGTTTCCTTTATCAGCTTTGTACGTTTGGAGCCTGATGTTTCTGTCCACTCTTCTTGGCAAAATTGTTCAAATTCTGTCCGTTCGTATGAAGAATGTTGGTGGATTTTCAGGATTTGGGAGCTCTGCATTTGAGTTGGTGATTCTGACACAGGTCCGTCACGATTATGACAGCGTAGTAGTGATGGTGCAAAGATGCAGCAGTCTGAGCTAGTTTCCTTCATTTATAAAAAAAAAAAACTTCCCAAGTGTACAACAGCAGTCATATATAATGTGTACAATAAGATACATCACCTAAAAGTGCTTATAATTGAGCTCTTTGTTTTCTAAAAGAATCCTGAAATCTAGATTATTGATATAATCTCATCTCGTTATCTCTAGCCGCTTTATCCTGTTCTACAGGGTCGCAGGCAAGCTGGAGCCTATCCCAGCTGACTACGGGCGAAAGGCGGGGTACACCCTGGACAAGTCACCAGGTCATCACAGGGCTGACACATAGACACAGACAACCATTCACACTCACATTCACACCTACGGTCAATTTAGAGTCACCAGTTAACCTAACCTGCATGTCTTTGGACTGTGGGGGAAACCGGAGCACCCGGAGGAAACCCACGCGGACACGGGGAGAACATGCAAACTCCACACAGAAAGGCCCTCGCCGGCCACGGGGCTCGAACCCGGACCTTCTTGCTGTGAGGCGACAGCGCTAACCACTACACCACCGTGCCGCCATTGATGTAATCTGTCTTGATGAATAGAATAAAATCTGCATTTAAAATGAATAAAAATCTGCTGTTCCAACGCCTGACCACTAGGGGGAGATGGTAATGCACGTTCACACGTCTGTGTTACATTGCACGCCCATGTGTTAGATGCTCATGGCCTGAAGCTGTGACTGTGTCCTGTGTCTTGCTTCACTGCTCAGGACTGATAATTGGTGATAAAGATGCAAAATGGCAAGAGCACTGAACCTGAAGCAGCCGCCGTGTTTTTTTTGTGCGTTTTCCCTTTGTCAGTTTAAATACTTGTGACATGCACACACACACTAGTTTTGCACACTGAATCACTGGCTGAGGTTTAGCCACTACTGCAGCTGGGATATGAACCAAGATTAATTTAGCATCATGAACCCGGCTGACTATATCCTGCATGTTTAGCTGGTTTTGAAGAATTTCCTTTTTTCCTCAGTAGCCGGCTTCATTTTTGTTGCAGGAAGGTACATTCCATACACTGCTTCAAAATCAGATGAGTTATGTTGTATCATATTCATGCCTCATGCTCTGACACTAGATCCAGGAGTAATTCAAATCACAGGTTTATTTTAACGCATTCCTGTCTAGTAGGGTGCATCAGTTGCCCTCACCTTTCATAAAATCTGATGCGTTTTTGTTCAGGTGTTCCTTTTCACCAATAAAGACATCCTGTAAAATTTTCTGACCATATTCAAAAGTCTAATGGTGGCACCATGAGGTTCATTTTTTTTTTTTTTTTTTTGCCAAAAAACGCTTATTTTATGTTTTCGCGTAAGGTTTGAATCACAATGTTGGACTCCATTTATTGATTCCTTGTGAGCCAGAGGTCATGTTAAGAACCTTTGCAAGAGATAGAGAAGCATTAATGTGATTCATAATACATTTGGATTGTTTAAAAGTAGTTGAACAATGAGTCAATGAACAGCTAAAACCCAAACTCATCTCATCTCATTATCTGTAGCCGCTTTATCCTTCTACAGGGTCGCAGGCAAGCTGGAGCCTATCCCAGCTGACTACGGGCGAAAGGCGGGGTACACCCTGGACAAGTCACCAGGTCATCACAGGGCTGACACATAGACACAGACAACCATTCACATTCACACCTACGGTCAATTTAGAGTCACCAGTTAACCTAACCTGCATGTCTTTGGACTGTGGGGGAAACCGGAGCACCCGGAGGAAACCCATGCGGACACGGGGAGAACATGCAAACTCCACACAGAAAGGCCCTCGCCGGCCCCGGGGCTCGAACCCAGGACCTTCTTGCTGTGAGGCGACAGCGCTAACCACTACACCACCATGCCGCCCGCTAAAACTCAAACTGTGCTTGATAATATATTTAGAATATGTCCTAAAATGTGTATCTAAGATATTTGGTATACTCTATAAGGTGCCGTGATGTTTCATGAAAAGTGATTGAAATTTTGTCATAAAATAGCAGCTTTTTCCATAACTTTGAGCTCCTGGTGCCACCATTAAACTTTTGAATTTTGTCAAAATATTTCACCCAGTGTGTTTTCTTACCAAAAGGAACATAAAAACAAAAACGCATCATGATCGGAGGAACTTTTCATTTTTAGGGGGCAACTGATGCACCCTACTGTCTAGTACATTTGTTTCTATAGCAACAGCTAATTCATAGGTGCTTGCAAATAAATCTAGTGATAAAAGAAATAAACATATAAAAGAGTATAACTGTTGATATTGTGAAGTCTGGAGGCATTTATGTAGCATTTATGGAAGAAATTTTCTGGATGTCTTCATGACCAAAGTTTGTGGTTTCTTGTAACTTTTTTTTTTTTAATGCAGGTTTTTTTTTTCCTTATTAACTTCAAAAAGGAAAAAGAAAGGGTGATGAAAAGACTTTTTTACAGCTGCTATAACTAACATTTAACATTCATAGACGTTCCATAATATAAAATCTAACCATAAAGGGACAAAAAAAAAAGTCTGACGTGCTGTTTTTAATTGTAATCTTTGGGACAAGGAAAATGTCTGACTGCAAAAAAACCGTACAAACTTAAATATTTGTTCGTGTCCGTAGGCACTGATGTTACACTTGAGTAAAGGTTGGAATTCCTAATTTCTGACTTCAGACTCGGAAAAACTTTCGAAAACGGTCCCCTCAACTCGTAATTCTGACTCAGGAGGTCAGGACGGTCTCCTCAACTCGGAGTTCATGGCTGCGCACAGCATTAGCAGTTAACAGAGTAACACATCTTACCTTTAAACTTAATAGTATTTATAAGTATTTAGTTTTGGTCAATCAACATACAGAATACGGTAGTTGCTTACGAAAGACAAGCATGTACAGTGGGGCAAAAAAGTATTTAGTCAGTCACCAATTGTGCAAGTTCTCCCACTTAAAAAGACGAGAGAGGCCTGTAGTTTTCATCATAGGTCCACTTCAACTATGAGAGACAGAATGGGGGGAAAGAATCCAGGAAATCACATTGTAGGATTTTTAATGAATTAATTGGTAAATTCCGGGCGGCATGGTGGTGTAGTGGTTAGCGCTGTCGCCTCACAGCAAGAAGGTCCGGGTTTGAGCCCCGTGGCCGGCGAGAGCCTTTCTGTGCGGAGTTTGCATGTTCTCCCCGTGTCCGCGTGGGTTTCCTCCGGGTGCTCCGGTTTCCCCCACAGTCCAAAGACATGCAGGTTAGGTTAACTGGTGACTCTAAATTGACCGTAGGTGTGAATGTGAGTGTGAATGGTTGTCTGTGTCAGCCCTGTGATGACCTGGCGACTTGTCCAGGGTGTACCCCGCCTTTCGCCCGTAGTCAGCTGGGATAGGCTCCAGCTTGCCTGCGACCCTGTAGAACAGGATAAAGTGGCTAGAGATAATGAGATGAATGAATAATTGGTAAATTCCTCGGTAAAATAAGTATTTGGCCACCTACAAACAAGCAAGATTTCTGGCTCTCACAGACCTGTAACTTCTTCCTTAAGAGGCTCCTCTGTCCTCCACTCGTTACCTGTATTAATGACACCTGTTTGAACTCGTTATCAGTATAAAAGACACCTGTCCACAACCTCAAACAGTCACACTCCAAACTCCACTATGGCCAAGACCAAAGAGCTGTCAAAGGACACCAGAAACAAACTTGTAGACCTGCACCAGGCTGGGAAGACTGAATCTGCAATACATAAGCAGCTTGGTGTGAAGAAATCAACTGTGGGAGCAATTATTAGAAAATGGAAGACATACAAGACCACTGATAATCTCCCTCGATCTGGGGCTCCACGCAAGATCTCACCCCATGGGGTCAAAATGATCACAAGAACAGTGAGCAAAAATCCCAGAACCGCACAGGGGGACCTAGTGAATGACCTGCAGAGAGCTGGGACCAAAGTAACAAAGGCTACCATCAGCAACACACTACGCCGCCAGGGACTCAAATCCTGCAGTGCCAGACGTGTCCCCCTGCTTAAGCCAGTACATGTCCAGGTCCGTCTGAAGTTTGCTAGAGAGCATTTGGATGATCCAGAAGAGGACTGGGAGAATGTCATATGGTCAGATGAAACCAAAATAGAACTTTTTGGTAAAAACTCAACTTGTCGTGTTTGGAGGAGAAAGAATGCTGAGTTGCATCCAAAGAACACCATACCTACTGTGAAGCATGGGGGTGGAAACATCATGCTTTGGGGCTGTTTTTCTGCAAAGGGACCAGGACGACTGATCCGTGTAAAGGAAAGAATGAATGGGGCCATGTATCGTGAGATTTTGAGTGAAAACCTCCTTCCATCAGCAAGGGCATTGAAGATGAAACATGGCTGGGTCCTTCAGCATGACAATGATCCCAAACACACCGCCCGGGCAATGAAGGAGTGGCTTCGTAAGAAGCATTTCAAGGTCCTGGAGTGGCCTAGCCAGTCTCCAGATCTCAACCCCATAGAAAATCTTTGGAGGGAGTTGAAAGTCCGTGTTGCCCAGCGACAGCCCCAAAACGTCACTGCTCTAGAGGAGATCTGCATGGAGGAATGGGCCAAAATACCAGCAACAGTGTGTGAAAACCTTGAAGACTTACAGAAAACATTTGATCTCTGTCATTGCCAACAAAGGGTATATAACAAAGTACTGAGATGAACTTTTGTTATTGACCAAATACTTATTTTCCACCATAATTTGCAAATAAATTCTTTAAAAATCAGACAATGTGATTTTCTGGATTTTTTTTTTCCTCATTTTGTTTCTCATAGTTGAAGTGTACCTATGATGAAAACTACAGGCCTCTCTCGTCTTTTTAAGTGGGAGAACTTGCACAGTTGGTGACTGACTAAATACTTTTTTGCCCCACTGTAGATGCTTGTCTTTCGTAAGCAACTACCGTATTCTGTATGTTGATTGACCAAAATAGTATTTATAAATATTTAGTTTTGGTCAAACAACATACAGAATACGGTAGTTGCTTACCCTCCAGAGGGCACTCGCTGTTCAGGGCGGAGTGATTTGGAGCGCAGGATGCCTGCGGAGCCGAGCGTATCCGTGTATTGGCGTTGCTGTGTGCACGCGAATCGTTTTAAAAACGTTAATCTGATGATCCGCTGATACGGTCTAATGTAAACACCACCTCAAAGCAGAAAAGGTTGAGAACCCCTGATTTAAAGCCTTGGACTTCCTTTTATTAATGTAGTGGAATTTTCTCAATAGCCAGGATAAACAGCTTAAAAAAAAAATTGTATTATCGTTATCATTTATAATACTCGTCAACTTCCCATTATACAGCAGTGATTATTTGTCTGAAATATTTGTAAGAAGGTGAGTCAAATAAATCTTTTTTTTTTTTTTTACATTGTTTATTGCAAATAGGTGTCACAAAGATGCAGCTTTTTTTTTCTAGTTAATTTCCATCAGTCCAGATTCCTCTCCAAAAATTTAATTCTAATATTAAGTCGCACTTTTAAGGTTTTCATTTGACTTGCGTCCAAGCATTTCAGGTGTATAAGATGTGCGGACAGTACCATGCAAGTCTTCAGCACCCTTTTTTTCATACAAACTTTGTTGTAGATTTCTATTGTATGACGACTACATTATCAAGTCGGGACAAATACATTTTAGAGTCCAAACGCTCGTTTTCCAGCACAAAATAAAATGTTACAGAAAGTGTTTGTATCTGGGCAACATATTACATAAGGTAACCATTTTTCAAATTTAAAAAAAGAAAACCTACAGCTCATTTCCTTACAAACCTGCACTCTTTACCTGAGACTACTATATAAAATCTTATCTCTAGCCGCTTTATCCTGTTCTACAGGGTCGCAGGCAAGCTGGAGCCTATCCCAGCTGACTACGGGCGAAAGGCGGGGTACACCCTGGACAAGTCACCAGGTCATCACAGGGCTGACACATAGGCCAAGTTTACATTAGACCGTATCTGTCTCGTTTTCTTTGCGGATGCACTGTCCGTTTACATTAAAACGCCAGGAAACGGGAATCCGCCAGGGTCCACGTATTCAATCCAGATCGTGTCTGGTCCGGTGCTGTGTAAACATTGAGAATACACGGATACGCTGTGCTGAGCTCTAGCTGGCGTCGTCATTGGACAACGTCACTGTGACATCCACCTTCCTGATTCGCTGGCGTTGGTCATGTGACGCGACTGCTGAAAAACGGCGCGGACTTCCGCCTTGTATCACCTTTCATTAAAGAGTATAAAAGTATGAAAATACTGCAAATACTGATGCAAATACTGCCCATTGTGTAGTTATGATTGTCTTTAGGCTTGCCATCCTTCCACTTGCAAGTGGTAAGTGACGCGCATGCCCGACATGCACTGAGATCACACACACAGCGGCTCAGTCCTAAATCACTGCTCGTGCACTCCACTCGCGCGCTCTGTGAGCTGCGCAGGGCCGGAGTGCGCACCCTCCAGAGGGCACTTGCTGTTCAGGGTGGAGTGATTTGGAGCGCAGGATGCCTGCGGAGCCGAGCGTATCCGTGTATTGGTGTTGCTGTGTGCACACTAATCGTTTTAAAAACGTTAATCTGATGATCCGCTGATACGGTCTAATGTAAACCCCACCATAGACACAGACAACCATTCACACTCACATTCACACCTACGGTCAATTTAGAGCCACCAGTTAACCTAACCTGCATGTCTTTGGACTGTGGGGGAAACCGGAGCACCCGGAGGAAACCCACGCGGACACGGGGAGAACATGCAAACTCCACACAGAAAGGCCCTCGCCGGCCACGGGGCTCGAACCCGGACCTTCTTGCTGTGAGGCGACAGCGCTAACCACTACACCACCATATATATATATATATATATATATATATATATATATATATATATATTAAATAAATAAAAATGTGTGTATATATATATTTATTTATTTTTTTTTATTAGTGCTGTCAAGCGATTTAAAATATTTAATCGCGATTAATGTCGTGACTGTCATAGTTAACTCGCGATTAATCGCAATTTAATCACACATTTTTGTCACATGAAAAACCATTGTAATTCTCTTATCAGCATAAAAAAGCGAATGGGCTTGCTCACCGTTCAAACTACGGGGGTACTCGGGGGATCCGAGATCCCCTGAAACAGACATGAGATCCCTTGAAAACATGATTTGGGAAATGTTGGGGGGTCTCTAAAATATTGGCAAAATGATGTTTATTGACATAGCAATCGTGTGTAACGGGAAGCATTTGCATATCCGAAGTGAGCGCGCGATGGAGAGCCGCGCTCTGAGACAAGCGCAAGCACACCCCCCCCCCCCAAGGGAAAAAAGGGACCCCCGAAAATATCGGCATAGTTCGAACACTGGTTGTACCAATGTTTTTTTTTTTTTTTTTTTATTGCAGAGCATAACACGTCTTGTCACAGCCACTGCAAAGTCGGGCTGGAGCCGCCGATGGGAAAACGAAACCTAAGCTGAGCACCGTGGCTCTTCGGGGGGGTAGAGGACTCTGGCTGTGCGGGGCGTGGCATTACAGTCTAGCTGCTATCGTTTTTCTAAGCAAAGTCTCTGTTCCAAGTTCCTGGCAGTTTCAAAAGCTTATGAAAAACCTACATCATGTCACAGAGCGTTAATCTCGCGATAAAAAAATTATCGCCGTTAAAATTGAGTCAAGTTAACGTGTTAATAACGCGACATTTTTGACAGCACTATATATATATATATATATATATATATATATATATATATATATATATATATAAGTGACTTTTTATTTATTATGACTTATGGCTGTGTGGTGTTTTTAAATGTTAACATTTCATTATTTTTAAGCCATTTTTGGTCTACAGTATTTCTTTACGTGCCTAAAACTTTTACGCAGTACTGTATTTCCAAGGAAATTCCTAGAATAGCATTTCCAGCAAGTTGGAGTGGGATATTAAGGACATTTGCATGTTGCCATGAAAGAGTTCTTCAAAGAAAAAAAGTTGCGAAACGTGTGAGTGGTGGATGTGATTTTTATTCAGCACTGCTGTGTCTCTGTGAGTGTGCAGGTAAGGCAAGTCCGAGCATGCTCAGAGAATCACTTCCACTCAAAACACGACAGGACCAGACAACGCAAGGGCGTGTATGCGTGTGTTGCTATGACAAACCGCCCTGCCCAACACAAACTGCTGCCTGTGTGAAATCTAGTCCTTCCTTTTATCACTTAATTTCACACTCGCTATTTGTCACTTTTGCCTTCTTTTTACCGTACATGATGGCCCATGACTTTTCAGGATTGCGGGGAAAATGCTTCTAGCCATTTTCTTGGAAGTCAAGTGTATCGCTTTGAAAATCCCGATCAGTTTCTCACCACAGGTATGTTGTGTAGGTGGACTGGTGGGTGTGTAGCTTAAAATAGTGTTACATCCACACTGACGTTCTCTGGCTTACATACGTGACGATGTAAAATTTTGCAGAATTTATGGTGTCTGTTTCAGAAGTCTGACAGGTGTGTTTGGGGGTGTGGCAGCAGACCCTATTGCGTTCAAGGTAAGGCAGGTAAAGGCAGACAGAGTATATCTGTATATGATAAAGGATAGGATTTCCAGACATGTAATACATTGCTTTACAATCAGGGTACAAAGTTTGCGTCACAGGGGTCCAAAATTCAAATTGATTCAAACTGGTTCTTGTACCAGTTTTTAAGTGAAGGACAAGTTAAAGAACAGATTTCAGGTAATTTTTTGACGTGTGTATGGTAGTTTTGTGTAATCTGCTATAAGATCAAGAAGATTAAGTGTAGCTTTAAAGAACATGGGACATGGATTTTTTTTCTGGGTATAATTATGTATAAAGGACATAAGAAATGCCATCTAAATCACTGCAGGGCGTCAAAAATGTGAAAATCGTCACATTATTCAACTTTTTTATACATCAGCGTAAAACAATGATTCGTTAATTAGCTAGGTGGTCACGTGACCCGTGACGTCACAAAAACTTTCCAAGGAGCCAGCGCTTGGGTATCTATTGCCGCTTTTCCACTACAAACGCGGCTGAGCCGTGCCGTGCTGAGTCGGGCTGAGTCGAGCTGAGAGGGGCTGTTGGAGTTGCATTTCGACTACAACCGCGCTGAACCGTGCTGGCTGGAAGTGGGTGGACACATTGGGTGGAGTTAGCGAAAGTGGGTGGACGTCAGGTGATGTCGTTAAGCAGCGCAAACAGTGACATCAGTGAGCTTTTAAGCGGTAGTCTCACGACATGAATAGTAAACAATAAACATGGAGGACATGGAGTCGTTAGTGTTGCTGGTCTTGGTGCTGTGGCTCGTCACCGACAACGTGGACAGATACTGGCAAGAGCGTATAGATGAGGCGAGGCGCATAAGGCTTCAGAAATTCTCGTAATTCGTAATTCTTCTCCTTCCGGGTTTGCGGTGTTTACAGATCCCAGCGTGCTCGCAGGGCGTGTGTGGGCATGTGAGGACACTCCTCCTCACCAATCAGTGCACAGGGGAGTGTCTGCTCACGCCCCCAGCCTCACTCGGCTCGGTTTGGCTCGCTTCAGCCCCACTCCAAAACGGTGCGAGTTTTAGGGGCTAAGCAGGGCTGAAGCGAGCTGAGTCGTGCTGGTTTTTGGTAGTCGAAACGCGAGCCGTGTCGGGCTGAAGCGAGCTGAAGTGAGCTGAAAAAGGGTAGTGGAAAAGGGCCATAATGTAAACAGGTTACCGAAATGGACACCATCGACAGTGACATTCCCGATGTTTCACAGAGATGTGAAGTTAGACCCTATCAATTCGAAGCGCGCAGAAGGTGTTAGTACGCCTGTCATTATAGTGCGGACTTTCCATAGCATAGAAAATCGCCACGTTTCAATTTGTATAACTGAACTTTGTTTCATATCACTGGTCATATAAACCTATGTAAACAGGAAAAACGTGGCAGAGTTTGGTCGCATCTAACTACAGCCCCAAAAAATACCATTGGCCATGCTGAGCCTAGCTACATTGCTAACAGGAGTGACAGCGCGTCTGACTGACTGGGAGGTCGCAATACACCATGATGTTCAATGTACGTTAAACACTCTAAAAACGAAACAATTTTCTTGTCATCCAAGACACAAAAACTATTTTGTCGCATTCGTCATCATCACGACTCACACTTCTCCATATTCATCTACCCGCTTGTGCTGTACCCGAAAGTTTTTGTGACGTATGATCACGTGACCGCGGCTCTTCCGGTTGTAAAATATGCATATCGGAGCTCGAGCAGAAATGCCATATAATCATCACGAATATAACGATTTTGCTGAATTTAATAGATAATTTTGTATTTGTTGATGCAATTATTTCATATTTTTAACGGAAAGAAACCGATATAGCGTGCTTTTATGTTTCATGTCCCATGTCCTTTAAGCAGGGCTGGGAGAAACAAATGAAGTGATTCTCGGAGAGGACATTTTATTTTATTTTTTTGACAATTCAGAATCCACTACTTCCATAGTGCTTTTAAATATAAGGCTGTAAGCTTTGTGTTCGTTGTGTCTAATATTTATGTCCCAATATCTTGACCACATTTTAGGATGAAAATAATCATTTTAGATATGTTATTTTATATTGAAAAATTAGCTGTCTCGGAGAGGACATTTTTTTTGACATATTAATTTGATCAAAATAGTCTGAAAACTTACTGGCATTCAACATTAAAACTTAACTATGTTTCCAATGATACGGAACCAAATATTTGTTTTATGGTATAAAGAATGATTTAAGTGCATCCCTTTTGGAGCTACCTGTGGTCAAAAAAGCACTTTTTCTAAATGACACGAGTAATTTTGCTAAATATGACACATATTGCCATACATTCACCAAAAACAACGTTATCACCAAATTTTTTTTTTTTTTGCATGGTAATTAGAGCTATCACAGGGCTACAATAAACAACCAAGTTTATTTAGTCAAGCCTTTTGATATTGAAGATAAGTGTTAAATGTGATTTTTAGCTCGCGTACCCTGATTGTAAAACAACCCTTAAAAGTATTTGCCGTGCGACACGGTAGTGCAGTGGTTAGCACGGTCACCTCATAGCAGGAAGGTCCGGGGGTCATACCTCACGGCCGACGAGGGCCTTTCTGCAGAGCATTTTTTAACATGGTCTCCCAGTGGCCAGATTTGGTCTCCTAGTCAATGCCAAACCAGCTTCACTGGGAGACCAAATTTTAAACCAAGTTATGTCTTATCATTTGGTTCAATCAGTTGCAATTAATTAACCAAGTACCATGTAAGTATACATTTAACAAGGAAAGCTTGGCACTGCATTAACTATGTTGATATTATGCTGGCTGAAACGAGGATTCGTAATGCGGCAATTTGCATCACAGAATATGCCGCAGCGGTGCAGCCGCATGGACTCTGGGGCCTGTGATTGTATTGCCCAGACCAGTTGGTCTCCTAGTGGAAAATCCTTAAAACATGCTCTGCCTTTCTGTGTGGAGCTTGTATGTTCTCCCCATGTCTGCGTGAGTTTTCTCCAGGTGTTCCGGTTTCCCCAACTCCCCAAAGACACGCAGTTAGGTTAACTGGCTTCTCTAATGCCACTTTTCCACTACCAACGCGGCTGAGTCGGGCTGAGCCGTGCCGTGCTGAGTCGAGCTGAGTGAGGCTATTGGAGTTGCATTTCGACTACAACCGCGCTGAACCGTGCTGGATGGAAGTGGGTGGACACATTGGGTGGAGTTAGCGAAAGTGGGTGGACGTCACGTGATGTCGTTAAGCAGCGCAAACAGTGACATCAGTGAGCTTTTAAGCGGTAGTCTCACGACCCGAATAGTAAACAATAAACATGGAGGACATGGAGTCGTTAGTGTTGCTGGTCTTGGTGCTGTGGCTTGTTGTCACCGACAACGCCAACAGATACTGGCAAGAGCGTATAGATGAGGCGAGGTGCATAAGGCTTCATAATTCTCGTAATTCGTAATTCTTCTCCTTCCGGGTTTACGGTGTTTACAGATCCCAGCGTGCTCGCGGGGCATGTGTGGGCATGTGAGGACACTCCTCCTCACCAATCAGTGCACAGGGGAGTGTCTGCTCACGCCCCCAGCCTCACTCGGCTCGGTTTGGCTCGCTTCAGCCCCACTCCAAAACCGTGCGAGTTTTAGGGGCTAAGCAGGGCTGAAGCGAGCCGAGTCGTGCTGTTTTTTGGTAGTCGAAACGCGAGCCGTGTCGGGCTGAAGTGAGCTGAAAAAGGGTAGTGGAAAAGGGCCATAATTGGCACGTCACATGATCCCAGTGCATATCGGGCATGCGCAAGTCACTCACCACTTGCAAGCACATAGTGTGTGAGAGATTGAGTGAGCAAGAGTGTGAGAGAGAGAGAGCAAGCGAGAGAGAGTGAGAGAGCATAAGAATCAAAATTTGAAGTTCTTTATGGAAATCAGGGACGCCGTGTCATTGGGACTAAAGAGGAGAAGGTTTTTCAGCAGTCGCGTCACATGACCAACATGGCATGACCAACGCCAGCGAATCAGGAAGGTGGATGTCACAGTGACGTTGTCCAATGACAACGTCAGCTTGAGCTCAGCACTGCGTATCCTCGTTCCTCAATGTTTACACAGCACCGGATCAGATACGAACTGGGTTGAATACATGGGCCCTGGCGGATTCAAACTGTTCCGCCTGTGGAGTCGTTTCCCGGCGTTTTAATGTGCACAGACAGTGCAACGACAACGATACGGGTACGGTCTAATGTAAACACCACCTGTAGTGATAAGCCAGAGAGAGAGAAGACATCTGTAATGATTATGCCAGATTCGCGATATTTGGGAATAAGCAAACAAGCAAGTGCATGATGCAAGTTTTGTCATCACACAAAATACAGTTGAACTAGAAAACCATCCCTGTGTCTGAAGTCACTCACTCGTTCACTACTCGCCTATATAGGGAATTACTATATAGAGGACTATATAGGGAGCTCACTGATGAAATAAAAAAAACACTTTCGGACATTAGTCCATCGCACTGTTATTTATGTCATTGCTGTCGCACAATTAAAACGTGCCGGATCAGTCGGCTGGTGGGTTTTCAAAATAATAAATGCATGCATGCATTTTTGTGATAAATCCATATTATACTGAGCGCATTTCCCACATAAATAAATAATAAAGTACTTTGTGTCTGCTGCATCTTTTCAGTTCTTTAAAATCAGGGTTGAATACTTTTCTTCTTTGACGCTGCTTTTTATTAAATCAAATTTGAGGCTTTTGATTTAATTTTTCAGTATGACTGCAATGCATGATGGGGATTGCTTGATTAGCGACCATCGGTTGTACACTACTTTTCGTGATGCATTTTGGGATACTGCGAGTGCACTATATAGGGTGTAATAATGCTCACTATAGACCCTTCCCACGTGACGTCTCGACAAACGCGGCCGCCATTTTGGACATGAACTACCAGTAGTCTACCACAGCCAACAACGAGGAACGACGGCGAAGCATCGAAAGGAATATAGCCATCAAAGAAAGTTTTTACTTTCAGCAAGACTTCCATCATGCCATTATATTGTTGTGCACCTGGATGTAGTAACCATCAACACACAAGGCAAGATTTATCATTTTATCGGATCCTGACAGATGCTGACCGACGGAGAAGATGGATGGTCTCTAAAATATTGGCAAAATGATGTTTATTGACATAGCAAGCGTGTGTAACGGGAAGCATTTGCATATCCGAAGTGTTGTGTTTACATCAAAGATAAAATAAACCGATATGACAATAACTGCTGCTGCCAGGTTGGGGACACAAACTAGTAGAAAGGAAGTGTGCCAACAGTGCCAACACACTTCCTTTGTGGTCGATTCTGCTTTAAGATAAGATGCATTTAATTATTCGTCTGCTGTGGGTTTGGAATCGGTAGCCTGACCGATTCGTTCATGTTTGTGGTGCCATTTGTTTGTTGACGCGTGTTGAAATGGAAGATTGGTTGTTGACATGATTTCCAGTGATGCTTTGGTGCTGCTGTGGATCAGATGTGTTGAGTAGCCTGAATGTTTTTTTTTTTTCCTTGCATGTGGTATCATTGTTGACGCAAGGTTGTTTTTTGAACATGCCAATGCAGACACGATTTCCCCTGATGAGTTATGACTTCAGACGCGATGCGTGTGTGGAGGTGTGGAGTCTGCGTGATATGTGCGTAAGAGAGGCTTCTCATGTGTTTGGAGATTCGCGCTCTGAGACGAGCGCAAGCACCCCACCCCACCCCCCAAGGGAAAAAAAGGGACCCCCCGAAAATATCGGCATAGTTCGAACACTGGGTTGGAGAAAGTAATGGCAAATAATGAGTGCACAAACCATAGAAGGTAAACCGTACACAGCGCCAGGGCAGTGTGATGGTATGTCTACTTTTAGGTTGTGTTAGCTTATCAATGAACACACTCGTCACTCGACGAGTTTCACGTCTTTACGACGGATACTTAAATGTGCGTTAGGTATTATTGTTGCAGTCTAAGCAGTCATTGTAGCAGCTAGATGAGCGAGAACCGAAAGGGTCTGTGCCATAAACCGTTATTTCTTCATGTCCAAAATGGCGGTCGCGTTCACGAAGGTCACGTGAGTGAAAAGGGTCTATACATTCGGACAGCAGTACAAAATGGCGACCTCACTATAGTCCACTATATAGTGAGTAGGGAGTGATTTCGGACACATGGCCACGACTTGTTTTTCTAGGGAACGTGGAAACTGACACGTATTTGAATAAGAATTCAGGAATTCTGCTTACTTGAATTATATAGAACTTGCATTAAATAAAATTTTTTTTTTTTTCTGTTGCACATCAGGTCTGTTTACACATTTAGCTGATTTTGACCATTTATTAATGATTTACTGTTAATTATTTAACCGTAAATTAATAAAATACACTGTTCAATTTGCCTGCTTTTAAGCTCCATATTTTTGGGCTAAATACCACATAAGTCATACTGTAATCCTACACAAACAAGTCTCTGATGTGAGCTAATTTCTTTTACCGCACTACAATGATTGTTGTACGCAACGTGTCCATGCAATACCTTTGCTAGAATAACAATAACTTTTCCTAAACCCAGCAGAAGCATCGGTCTTCTGACAAGTCCTTTTGAAAGTCTTCTATGTTTTTTGGTTTTCCATTTGACGCTTGGACAACAGCTGGTCATGAGGCAGCAGAGCAATGCATAAAAACATGCAGATACACGTCAGGAGTTTCAGCTAAATTCCATATTGAATATCAGATGGGGGAAATTATCTCAGTGACTGATGGATGGTTGTTGGTGCCAGAGAGTATTTTAGAAATTGATCATCTCCCGGGATTTTCATACGCAACAGATTCTGGAGTTTCTGGTGCAGAAAATGGGGGGGGGGGGGGGAACCATCCATTGCGTGGCAGCTCTGTTGGCAGAAGTGCCTTGTTGGTGAGTGATCAGAGGCAAATATAAGATTTCGTTCAACTGTTGGCAAGGCTAAGGTAACCCAAATAACCAGTCTTTACAATCATGGTAAGCAGAAAAGCATTTCCTAATGCACAATATGTCAAATGTTGAGATGCTACAGCATCTCACCATGTTGGGTTTCACTCCTGTCGGCCAAGAACAGAAATCTGAGGCTACAGTTGGCACGGGTTCACCGAAACTGGACAGCAGTTCAGAGAGTACCACTTCTGCCTCACACTTCAAGGATCCCTAGTTTGATCCTGTCTGTATGGAGTTTTCTGTTCTCCCCATGTCAGCTTAGTTTTCCTCCAGGTTCTCTGGTTTCCTTCCACCTCCCAGAAACATGCAAATAAGTGGATTACTTACTTATTCCTCTTCTTTCCAGTCAATGCACAGGGCCTTCACTGCAAGTATCCGTTTCTTTCTGTCTTTGGCCATCCGCATTTCCAGGATAGACCGATGGTCTTGAATTCTGACTGTAGAGTTCTTCTCCATGTCAGGGCTGGTTGTCTTCTTTTCCCCTTTCCTTGGGGGTTCCAGTCCAAGGCATGGCATGTTTGATTTCCTGGACCAGCAGGAATGGCTGAAGTGCCCTCGAACAAGGCGCCTAACCCCCGGCTGCTCTGGGTATGTCGCTCTGGATAAGAGTGTCCGCTAAATGCCATTAATGTAATGCATGGGATGTTGTTATTCTGCTCCCTGCATAGGGTGTACTCAATCCACTTCCACTTTCCTATCTGGATGGTGTTGACAGTGGGCTGCTGTCTGGTTCTCTTCCCGAGCTCTTGTTAGGAGATCCGCTCTGGCTACCTGATGCACAGGGTCTGTTGAAAGCAGGTGATGGAGACTAGCAGCTTGTGATCAAGGTGCTTGCTACGGCTCCACCCCATACACGGCCTTGACGTTTGAGTTGAACACCCTCAACTTGGTATGAAGACTGAAATTCTCGTTTCTCCATACTGGTTTCAGGACAATAAAGGCCTGGCATGCTTTGGTGATCCAGGTGTTCACATCTTTGTCTACCCCTCCTGAGATAGGCTGATTGGTGACTAAATTGACCCTAGATAGGAACAAGTGTTTCTCCAAGGTGCTCAGTGATGGACTAGCATCTCATTGAGTGTATTCCCACCTAATGCTCAATGTTCCACCGTGACCCTGACTAGGAAAAGAATATTGTGTGATTGTTTTCTGCAATCAAATAAATAAATCTCAGTACACTGAGATGGTAATGTAGAAGAGGGTAAGTGAGTAAAACTAGCATTTATGTGCAGTTAATTCTGTGACCAGTGATGGAGAACCAAATTCTACAAAGATATCCAACAGGTGATGGGCCATTATTAGAATAAAGCCAAGCATCATCTGCAGATAAATGAAGTGCTCCTGAGTGGTGCAAAAGAAGTGTCTGCCCTATGGCAACATCAGGATTTGCACTCCCAATCTCCTGACAGTCTCACAGTAGAGGTCTGCGCGGGACAGAATTTTCAGTCCCGCTCCCGCATTGTGCAGTCCCGCTCCTGCAAAGAATTATGATTTTCAGTCCCACTCCCGCCCGCGCCTGCCATATTTTGTCCCGCTCCCGCCCGCAAATCCGGCATGATGCAGACGTTCGCGTTATTTCTCTCAAAAGTTCTTGTCATTGGCTTGGGGAATTAAACATGCTGAGCTTAGCTGAGCTCTCCACTGACCGATCCTTCACCTAGCGCACGTAGCGAGGGTGCGCATTGCCAGGCGGCATGCGCAGCTGAGGCTTTACAGAGATACCCATTGTGAGCTTCACTAGAGGAGCTCTGCTCTTCTGCCATGATCTGAGATCTCAAACACGGAAGAGCGGAAAGGAATCGGAAACGTACGCGAGATTAGACCACATCCGCAAATTTAGGCATCTTAAAATGTTTTTATTAATGCCAAATAAAATATCCAGCACAAATTGTATATGATAGACATAAATTAATAATTTATACATTTTATTTTAAACACATTTTTAGTTAGCGGGACTGCAGCTTACCACCTCTCGCGCCCGCAGTGAGCTTTCAAAATTTTGTCCCGCGCCGCACTGCTTTGCGTCGGGTCCCGCGGGACTCCCGCGGGAGTGCAGGGCTCTATCTCTCAGTCAAGAGAGTGAAATTGGCCATGCTCTGTGGGTGGGATGATTTGGCAAAACTGTATCCCCTGTCAGTTAGTGCAAAACTAGCCAATGATGGGTGTCTGTGAGCTCATGTATGCATAAGAGGGTAGATAGCGCTTCGAGTACATTCAGCTCCCATGTGACATAGCATGAGCAGCAGTTTGGAAAGATGCGGTAGCTTTACGTGTCTCGGAAGATGCAAGTCCTCACCCTACATAGTGTTGTCACAGGGGAGATGTTAGCAACATGGGGAAAACAAAATCCAGAAAGAACAAAAAATGATTCTATCAAATTACAGGAATTTAGCAGATGCTCTTATCCAGAGCATTGTACAACATACCCGGAGCAGTTGGGGGTTAGGTGTCTTGCTAAAGGGCACTTCAGCCATTCCTGCTGGTAGACCCCGAAGCCGTTTGTTTTCAGGATAATGGCTGGCTGATGAAATTATTGGCTGGCTAGCTGACTCAGCCAAAACCTTAATGGCTGCTTCAGCCACCAAAATGTTTATGGCTACAAATGGCTGATACTGGACGTCACTGTGTGGCATATATCCGGGCGAACGGATCAAACAAATGGGGGGAATAAATAGCAAATTACCACAGGTCCCCTGGTCTCTTACTTCATTGTAAATATAAATCTAGCAAGATTGTAGTTCAATGCTAATAATAAGCTAATCTGGATTGTTCGAGGAAGGCATCTAGCTATCTACTCTCACTAGCAATGACCAGTGAAGGACTGGCAGCTATCTTACTATGATGAAAGTAGAGTGGTGGAGTACTTTTTTTTTAATCAATCTCGAAGTATGTGAAACAAACAAACAAAAAAAAACCTTTACACTTTCCCTCAGCAGCGGCAAAGAATGCAGCCACCTCGTCGATATCGGAGTCGATTGATGCTCTGGGTGGGTTCCCGGGTTCCCCAGTGTATCGTGGTAACGGTGTGAGGGGCGGGAAGCCAGACAGGTAGTCACAACGGCAAGCTTGTGGTGGCTCTCTGTGCTGTGATATCAGTTCTAAATCTCTACAGTGTATGCCTATACGTCTCTATTGTGTTACTACTAGTGTGTACAGTTGCTCATGTTTGTGTCACTTTTCTTGTAGCTCATGATGTGGATAAACCCATTATTTGATGTACACAATTCTTAGTGGCTCAGCCAAATTTTATTAGATAGCGGCTCAAATTGGCTTACAAAATTATTGGCTGGCGGCGGCTCAAATTCTAAATGGCGGTTTTAGCGGCGGCTTCGGGGTCTACCTGCTGGTCCAGGGATGGGTTTATTTATTTTTATTTAATTGACTTTATTTATTTATTTATTTTGGGGGTCCCAAAGTTGCTTTTCTAACCATTAGGCCATGGCTTCCCTTTGATTTGGAGGTATTGATGATGCCTCGTCTTTACCTGTCTAGGAGCACATGGCTTTGATGGATATGTTGCTGCACTTTTCTATTTTTCCATCTCTACCTGAACAGTTGGATCTGGGCTTTGATCCTAGCTGGATGCCATGTCTGTATTCCCTGCTGCTTGCAATGCCGTAACCAGAACATCATAAATCTGTCTTAATTAGACATCATGTGTTCATAAGTTAAAATAAGCAAACCAGAGGCCAGACGATTGTCTGAAGAAGAATTGGACCATGAGTTCAACATGATGTCATGGATTGGCTGTCAGAGAAAGATGGTCCTACTACTGCCAGGGCCAGAACTGTGGTTCTGTGCATTTTTGACTGAGAGGTTGAATTGGACATCAGGCTCACAGCCTAAAATTAGCGAATGCTTTTCCAGTACTGGAAGAAAGATCGTCTTTGATTCTGCCTGTAGGAATGTTAGGACATCAATCATCTTTACACAACAGTCAGTGACACTGACCTGGCGCTTGCTTTCGTTTGAAGAGTTTTTGGCATTCAGTTGGAGGGGGTGACGGCAGGGATGGTTGACTGCTTATGATAAAATGAAGTTTATAAGTGCAACATGAATCATCTTTAGGAGTTATTTATCAAGGCTGGTAGGAAAAGGAAGGCAGAGTGGGTGTTTTTGAGGCGTCCGCATACTTTCTTGGCCTCAGGAATGTTAAGGTGGAATAAAGAAGTTGGCACAGGATATTGACTTTGGGTCAAGTGAATGTCAGTGTGATGTTTTATACGGGAAACCAAGATTTTGTTGTGCTTTCCATACTTTTTACTTCCTCGCTCCCACGTTTTCCACAGAATGATTATCATGTGTATGTGGCTTCTGATCACGCTAACAATGTGTCTAAGCACGTTCTGAGTTTCTTGGGGAGGGGATGGCAGACTTCCTTATGACATGCATTGCTTCCTTGGAAGCTGGATCTCAAGCTGATAACGTTTAAACTTTTCACTTCGTTTACACGTAGCCGAATATTTCTGAAAACTGGTATCTTCTCCTCCCCGTCCTAGAAAATAATTCCGTTTACACAATGCTCAAAAACAGCCAGGGAAGGCTGTCAAAAACATGTCAAACAAATAGAAAGCCAACCAGAGATCTGAAAGCCAAAGAGGAGGGACCGTCAGATCACAATGCTAAGGCTACATCCACACGACAACGGCAACGAGATGTTATTTAAAAATATATCGCGTCCAAATGGGCAACAATCAGTAAAATATCAGGTCCATATGGCAACGCAACGCTTGCTGAAAACGATGCAATACACATGCCACACCTCTAGGGGCGCTGTAAGACGGTCCCTTCGGAGACACCAGAACAATAGAAGTAGTAAGGACACATGCGCATAATGCACGAGACTTCATATTAGCCATAAAGTCAGGAAAATCTGTTTGTAAAATTACGTTATAATGACCAAATACAATGAAAAGTATTTTTCCATAGTGTCCATCAATGAGATGCAATTTGGTTTCATGCCTGGGCGGAGCACAACCGATGCAATTTTTATTGTCCGCCAGTTGCAAGAGAAATATCTCGCCAAAGAAAAGAACTTGTACTTTGCCTTCATAGATCTAGAGAAGGCTTTTGATCGCGTCCCTCGGGATGTCCTTTGGTGGGCAATGCGTCGTCTGGGTCTTCCAGAGTGGCTTGTCAGCACAGTACAGGCTATGTACTCCAATGCCTCGAGTAGGGTCTGTGTCAGTAACTCAGTAAGTGACAGCTTCAAGGTCCAAGTAGGAGTTCATCAGGGCTCCGTGTTGAGCCCATTTCTCTTCATCGTAGTTCTGGAAGCCCTCTCACGAGAATTTCGTACTGGTTGCCCTTGGGAGCTTCTGTATGCTGACGACTTAGTCATCTCCTCAGACTCGCTGGAAGAACTCCTAGAGAGACTGCGCCTGTGGAAAATTGGTCTGGAGTCCAAGGGTTTACGTGTAAACATGAGTAAGACAAAAATCCTGATGTCTGGTCCAAACTTGAACTCTCTGAAGGACTCAGGAAAGCACCCTTGTGCTGTTTGCAGGAAGGGCGTAGGAAGTAATTCTATCTTTTGCAACGGATGCTCCCACTGGGTCCATAAAAAATGCAGCAACATATCTGGCAGACTAACACCGGATCCCTTGTTCAGATGTAGCAGATGTCGGGGTACAGCTCGCCCAATCGATGGCAGACCGTGTGATTATGTTATGGTGAACGAGCAACACCTTGAAGTAGTAGATTCCTTCCGCTATCTTGGCGATACCATCTGTGCTGGTGGTGGCTGTGAAGCTGCCATAATAGCAAGAGTAAGAGCTGCTTGGGGAAAGTTCAGGGAGCTGCTCCCTTTGCTGACATGCAAGAGTTTATCGCTCAGAACAAGGGGTAGAGTCTATGGTAGCTGTGTCAGGGGTGCCCTGCTCTACGCAAGTGAGTGCTGGGCCCCTAAAAAGGTTGACCTGTCAAGACTTGAAAGGAATGAGCGGGCTATGTTGAGGTGGATGTGTGGCCTGAACCCCAATGATGAAACCAGCCCAAGTATCTGGGACAAACTTGAAATTGTCCCCCTTGAAGCCGCACTTCGCTGTGGACGGCTTCGGTGGTTTGGCCACACCAAAAGAGCATCTGGCCCAATATCAGCCATTGAGAAGTTGGAGGTCGCTGGCACCAGGAGAAGAGGCAGACCCAGGAAGACGTGGGCCAAGGTGGTCGCTGACGACCTGAAGACATTCCATCTGTCCCCGGAAGTGGCCACTGACCGGGTTGCCTGGAAGAAGGCTGTGAATACTTACTTACATGCAACGTCATACCCGCCCCCAGGTGGAACATAATGACGTAAACGGATAGTGAGTGAGTGAGTGAGTTTTCCAGTCTCACCTGTGAAAGGTAATCCCATGTGATCTCGTTTGGACGGCAAACCTGTTGGTACAGTTAAACGCAGCTAATCTTTATTCTCCGCTTTGACCTCTCCAATATGGCGGCGAGGATGACGTATGATTCTACGCGGAAGGCGGCGTCTTTAATGGTCCGGAATAAATTGAATACTACACGTTGATAGATTAATTTGTTTCTCACCTGTGAAAGGTAATCCCATGTGATCTCGTTTGGACGGTAAACCTGTTGGTACAGTTAAAGGCAGCACATGAATCTTTATTCTCCGCTTTGACCTATCCAATATGGCGGCGAGGATGACGTATGATTCTACGCGGAAGGCGGCGTCTTTAATGGTCCGGAATAAATTGGATTAATTTGCTCCTCTACGCCCTTTTTGAGGAATGTATTGTCGGACTTAAATCAAATCAACATCTGAAGAGGTGAGATCGCTCCTTTTTTTCCCTATTTTTGCTGGCGGGATTGCACCATTAGACAATAAATAATCACAGTGAAAATATTTTGTAAGCGCGTTTCATGAACCAAGTTGTAGGATTTGTTGACAACTCGCATCGCAATGAGAAGATCATTGGCACTACTGGTGTTAAGAATCAGACCATTTCATAAATGAATATTTTGCTGTAGAGCTGCAGTGTTTGTACAATTGCATGTTTTTGCTTCACTATTGCTGTCACTATTCTGCTTCTTGCATTACTACTGTGAACTAACACTGAATAATAATAATAATAATAATAATATCCAAGCTCGTGTTTCACTCTCACTAGTGCTCTGTAAGGCTTTTTCCTGGTGATATTCGTTACGCTTCTACCCGGCGTGAAGCACTCAGTCATGTGGTTGTGACGTCATCGTAAACAAATCCGTTCTACGCATCCAGACGACTTCGCAACGGCAACGTTGCCAGATCTTTCCACTCTGGAACCCGTTCTCAAAAAGATTGCGTTTTGGGCACCCAAAACGCCGGTGCCATGTGGACGCCAGGCCTAAACGATAAGCAATTGTATCGGAGTCACCTGAATCCGTTGCCGTGTGGACAGGGCCTAAAACTCCGTTTTCCACTATTTACTGTATACACAACGGTGTTTTCACAAATCACCACTTTGCCCGGGGTTTTCGAAAGCAGCCGTTTTCAGTGACTGAAACCTCCGTTTATGTGTAAATGATGGGTGCAACCGCATAAATAAATATCCGTTTTTATAGATACCTGGCTACGTGTAAACGGGGTCTTTGTCTCTTTTTGTTGCTTCTATAATAATTGTTCGTTTTGCATCTAATTTGGACAATATTTAAAGTCGAGCGGAAGGTCAGTCAGACAGCACTTCTGTATAAAGTAGGAAGTGAGCACTGAACCCAGGCTGAAAATGGCTCAATTGAGTATAGTTATGAGACATTTATCTTATTAGTCATATGCTGATAATACAGATGTATAATCTGACACTTTCAGTAATCGCTCCAAAGCCTTAATATCAATCGATGAGTCTATACAATTAAAACAAAAACCATCTCCAACAAACAAAATTAGCTAGTCAGTTGAGCTAGTTTAAAGGTTCAGGGCTTTTTAAAGGGGTACCAAATATAATATATACAGTTGCTGATGTGACAAAGTAACGTATTCTTAAGTATTCTATCAAATTTGTATACTAGAAAACAACGAAATATCTTGGTAATTGTAAATATAATACTTTATACGCTAAACCGCACAAGAGTCGCCATTTTTAAAAGACCGTGACGTCAGCGCTACCCACTGCACTAGCGGAACTCTCCGAAATAGAGGAGATGAGCGTGTAATCATGGCGTCGGGTGCATCAAGTGAAAGCGACAGCTCTGTCGAATCATACGAAGAGATCCCGCAAGACACGCTGCAAGCGGGCTATGGCTTAGAAGGGTACCAGTTTGAACCTAGGAGAGGTCCTCTCGACTCCGGTGATGAAATAAGAGAAGAAAGCTCGGATGACGGCGAGGATGAGACTGATGCTGACCATGGGCATGGCGAGCGTGGGGCAGAGCGTCTGCGTGCAGGTGACACGGCGTGGTGCTCGTGCGGAAAATGTAACGTGGAGTTGCTCACGAGTCCAGCAGAATTTATTTGCTGCAATGAGATAGGCGCCACCCGTGGACTTGCGAAATCGTCGCAAGAGGCAGAAACCAGTATTTCACACGTGCTATTCCCAACCTCAATGAGCCAACACGACTGGGCACATACATACGTCATGAGTGTTACGCAGAGAAAATGAACGTGCATTCTGATTGGATAAAGTTAATATCATGGCGGGCTGTTCAAACTGCGGAAATAGTTTGCTCGAGCTACTTTCAAAACACTAACTTTCCAACCTTCGAGCAAAAAACTTTTGTAAGTCTTGAATAAGGTTCGTTAATGTGCGTTTTGTTGTTATATTTACTCTATATATTGCCCTCTGTTCCCCTTTAAATTTATTTATTTATTTTATTCTGTCTGACCAATTATTCATATTTTAGCAGAGGTGGCATACTAAATATAACAGATCGGTTTATAAGGTCATTTTGTACGATATTGCATTCATAAGCCTGAAGTGTGGGGAGTAATTCTTACAAGATAAAGAATAGTCTGAGGTGTATTTCTCAAATTGCCTCAAAAATTTGAACAAGGCGATTCATTACTTCCTGTTGATGTCTGTGAAAGCCGCTTATTGTATTCTACGCTATTGTATGAAGGCATATAAAATTCTTAAACCCAAGTTTACTCTAATGTGTTGTTACCCGTATAAATAAGTCTGGAATTATCTAGTGAAGATACAGCGTGTTTGGGTGATCAGATGGCAGTGTATGGGACAATCAGTGTGAAACTACGAGCTACAGGTGAAAAGATAAGATTTGAACTGCAGTTAATCTTTCTACTAGTGCATTTCAAATGAGAATATCATGGAAAAAGTATATTTTTTTCATAATTTAATTCAAAAAGGTAAACTTTCATATATCGTGTTCATTACCCATAAAATGAAATATTTCAAGCCTTCTTTTGTTTTAATTTTGTTGATTGTGGTTTATAGCTCATGAAAATCAGAAAGCCAGTATCTCAAGTTATTAGAATATTTCCTAAGATCAATCAAACAATGATTTACACTACAGAAATGTCCAGCTTCTGAAAAGTATGTTCATTTATACACTCAGTACTTAGTTGGAGCTCCTTTTACCACAAATCACTGCATCAGTGTGGCGTGGCATGGCATGGAATGGAGGCGATCAGCCTGTGGCACTGCTGAGGTGTTATTGAAGCCCAGGTTGCTTTGATGGCGGTCTTCAGCTCGTCTGTATTTTGGGGTCGGGTGTTTTAGGGATCGACCGATATGTTTTTTTTTTTTTTCAGGGCCGATACCAATTATTATGGAATTGGGATGCCGATAACCGATATGTGCAACCGATAAATGTAAACATTATAATTCACATGAAATTAAACATAGCACACACTGACACAAACCTTCATATCCATGAAATGTATGTTTAATTGTAAAATTGAACATGAAATTTTGTGCAGGGAGATGCCAGCAGCATTTGTACAATAAAGTCAAACATTAGTTAGAATAAAATGAGAAATAAAATAATAAAATAAATATTCACCAATAAAAAAAATAAAAATCACTCCCTACTATATTACAGCTCACCATTTTCAGTGGAAAATAAATGAAAATACACTCTGGATTCTTTTACACTAAGAACTAAGTAAGACTTACCAACTTCAAGTAGTTTTTAAATAACAAATCAAGTGTAGGGAGCTGCCTGCAGCATTTTTTAAAAAGTAAAATCAAAATTACAGTAAAGTAGGCTATCACTCCCTATTAGGAGCGGCTGCTCCTTTAAGAGTATATCGCTTTCCGAATCAGAAGCGCTAGCGAGGAGAATCACTTGCGCAAGAATTATAAATGCTAGTCACACCTGGCTTGTTTAAATGTTCAAACAGCGCTTTATAAAGTTACCTAACATGTACAAGTGCAATGCGCTTTTTGAGCACGAGTCGCGTCATGAAGTTTACTCATCACCATAACAAATAGCCTTCTGTAGGCTAGGCTTGCGCTAGCCTACAGAACACAAACACTACGTTTTATTTGGTCTTCCCTTGACCACCTCTCTGTATGGCTGTCATTCTACTGTTCGAGTAGAACTACTGACACATTCACAACGTTTCCAGACGGGGATTTAAAAATGACTGCAGCCTACGTTATGCTGTTTCAGCGAGACTAGTTGGTTGTCGGCTAATTCAAGTGCTTCCTTCCGTAAGCTAAGTTTGCCTGGCTACACAGATGCAAATGGACAATTTTAACGAGTAGTAGATGAAGAATGTAAACATATAATGATGTTGTGCTTTTGCAACTTGTGTGTCTGTGACTTATTGCGGGAAAAGCAGCGTGTCCTTACCTTGATACGGGCGCCTTGAAACAGTTCAGAGTGTTTAGCTGCGCGAGTCGATTGGCTATATCTCTTGTGCCAAACAAATCAGATGTTGTGGTGGGCGGGACCGTGTTCTTGAACTCAGAGAGGCGAGTGCAGGAAAGGACGTGCAGTGACAGTCGTGTTAGGAACGAAATGGCTGCAAAAAGGCATGCTATCGGCATATCGGTGGAAATTATGGCCGATACCGATAACCCTAAAAATGCAGAATATCGGCCCGATATATCGGCCAGGCCGATTATCGGTCGACCCCTAGGGTGTTTCTCATCTTCCTCTTGACAATACCCCAGAGATTCTCTATGAGGTTCAGGTCAGGCAAGTTGGCTGGCCAATCAGGCACAGTAATATCATGGTCAGCAAACCATTTGGTAGTAGTTTTGGCACTGTGGACAGGTGCTAAGTCCTGCTGGAAAAGGAAATCGGCATCTCTATAAAACTTGTCAGCAGACGGAACCATGAAGTGCTCTAAAATCTCTTGGTAGATGGCTGTGTTGATTTTGGACTTGCTAAAACACAGTGGACCAACACCAGCAGATGACATGACGCCCCAAATCATCACAGACTGCGGAAACTTCACACTGGACTTCAAACGCCTTGGATTCTGTGCCTCTCCACTCTTCCTCCAGACTCTAGAACCGTGATTTCCAAATTAAATGCAAAATGTACTTTCATCTGAAAAGAGGACTTGGACCACTGAGCAACAGTCCGGTTCTTTCTCTCCTTAGCCCAGATAAGACACTTCTTCTGACTTTGTCTCTGGTTCAGGAGTGACCTTGATATTAAGAATGCGACAGTTGTAGCCTCTTTCCTGAAGACGTCTGTGCGTGGTGTCTCTTGATGCACTGACCCCAGCCTCAGTCAACTCCTTGTGAAGCTCTCCCAAGTTCTTGAATTGACTTTTCTTGACAGTCCTCTCAAGACTGCGGTCATCCCTGTTGCTTGTGCACCTTTTCCAGCCACCCTTTTCAGCAATGACCTCCTGTGGCTTACTCTCCTCGTGGAGGGTGTCGATGATCGTCTTCTGGACAACTGTCAAGTCAGCAGTCTTCCCCATTATTGTCGCTGTGTACTGAACTAGACAGAGTGATGCACCTTTTTTTTTTTCTTTACTGTCTTACTCAAAATGTCATTTTTTTTTTCTTGTGCTGTAGGCCGTAATTATAAAAATAGAAAACTCCTTGAAGCATTTTAGTTTGCATGTAATGAGTCTAAAATTATATAAAATTTTCACTTTCTTAAATAACTGATGGAAAATAATGAACTTTTTTCACGATATTCTAATTTTTTGATATGCTGTAGTATACAGTGGGGGGAAAAAAGTATTTAGTCAGTCACCAATTGTGCAAGTTCTCCCACTTAAAAAGATGAGAGGCCTGTAATTTTCATCATAGGTACACTTCAACTATGAGAGACAAAATGAGAAAAAAAATCCAGAAAATCACATTGTCTGATTTTTAAAGAATTTATTTGCAAAATTATGGTGGAAAATAAGTATTTGGTCAATAACAAAAGTTCATCTCAATACTTTGTTATATACCCTTTGTTGTTTGACAGAGGTCAAACGTTTTCTGTAAGTCTTCACAAGGTTTTCACACACTGTTGCTGGTATTTTGGCCCATTCCTCCATGCAGATCTCCTCTAGAGCAGTGATGTTTTGGGGCTGTCGCTGGGCAACACGGACTTTCAACTCCCTCCAAAGATTTTCTATGGGGTTGAGATCTGGAGACTGGCTAGGCCACTCCAGGACCTTGAAATGCTTCTTACGAAGCCACTTCTTTGTTGCCCGGGCGGTGTGTTTGGGATCATTGTCATGCTGAAAGACCCAGCCACGTTTCATCTTCAATGCCCTTGCTGATGGAAGGAGGTTTTCACTCAAAATCTCACGATACATGGCCCCATTCATTCTTTCCTTTACACGGATCAGTCGTTCTGGTCCCTTTGCAGAAAAACAGCCCCAAAGCATGATGTTTCCACCCCCATGCTTCACAGTAGGTATGGTGTTCTTTGGATGCAACTCAGCATTCTTTCTCCTCCAAACACGACAAGTTGGGTTTTTACCAAAAAGTTCTATTTTGGTTTCATCTGACCATATGACATTCTCCCAATCCTCTTCTGGATCATCCAAATGCTCTCTAGCAAACTTCAGACAGGCCTGGACATGTACTGGCTTAAGCAGGGGGACACGTCTGGCACTGCAGGATTTGAGTCCCTGGTGGCGTAGTGTGTTACTGATGGTAGCCTTTGTTACTTTGGTCCCAGCTCTCTGCAGGTCATTCACTAGGTCCCTCTGTGTGGTTCTGGGATTTTTGCTTACCGTTCTTGTGATCATTTTGACCCCACGGGATGAGATCTTGCGTGGAGCCCCAGATCGAGGGAGATTATCAGTAGTCTTGCATGTCTTCTATTTTCTAATAATTGCTCCCACAGTTGATTTCTTCACACCAAGCTGCTTACCTATTGCAGATTCAGTCTTCCCAGCCTGGTGCAGGTCTACAATTTTGTTTCTGGTGTCCTTTGACTGGTCTTGGCCATAGTGGAGTTTGGAGTGTGACTGTTTGAGGTTGTGGACAGGTGTCTTTTATACTGATAACGAGTTCAAACAGGTGCCATTAATCCAGGTAACGAGTGGAGGACAGAGGAGCCTCTTAAAGAAGTTGTTACAGGTCTGTGAGAGCCAGAAATCTTGCTTGTTTGTAGGTGACCAAATACTTATTTTACCGAGGAATTTAGCAATTAATTCATTAAAAATCCTACAGTGTGATTTCCTGGATTATTTCCCCCCATTCTGTCTCTCATAGTTGAAGTGTACCTGTGTACCTATGATGAAAATTACAGGCGCCTCTCATCTTTTTAAGTGGGAGAACTTGCACAATTGGTGGCTGACGAAATACTTTTTTGCCCCACTGTAAATGCACACACCACTACAGTTCTGTACATTCTAAAAACACGACGCATCAGTGGTCAGCGCTCAACTTTTTTATTTTTAGGGTTTTTTGTATTTGTGTAGCGCTTTTAACAGCAGACATTGTTGCAAATCAGACATTTGCTACCTTTATTGGTAGAAGTGACTCGCCTTCACTTGATGAGCCATACAACAAGGGAATTCCTGAGTGTTGCATCTTATCTGCCTTTACCATGTTCATGGAGCAGGAAGTAATTGCACACCAGGGGAAAAGCAATACATGGGAGTAATGTATACTCTGGAGGCTCTGCCAAGTTTGTGTGGTTCTTTTATGATGACCTGTCACGCTACCGTTAACGACATTTATTGTATTTTTCAGGTCCTCTTCCTTGTTCAGTGCTTGTAGGATTCAAATTATTACACGTGACAAACATCTCATCTCATTATCTCTAGCCGCTTTATCCTGTTCTACAGGGTCGCAGGCAAGCTGGAGCCTATCCCAGCTGACTACGGGCGAGAGGTGGGGTACACCCTGGACAAGTCGCCAGGTCATCACAGGGCTGACACATATCATGCCCCTTTTCCACCAAAGCAGTTCCAGGGCTGGTTCAGGGCCAGTGCTTGGTTTGGAACCGGGTTTTCTGTTTCCACTGACAAAGAACTGGCTCTGGGGCCAGAAAAACCGGTTCCAGGCTAGCACCAACTCTCTGCTGGGCCAGAGGAAAGAACCGCTTACGTCAGCGGGGGGGCGGAGTTGTTAAGACCAGCAACAATAACAAGACCGCGAAAGATTGCCATTTTTAAGCGACGAGAAGCAGCAGCTGTACAAACGCGAAGTCATCCATTATTATTATTATTGTTGTTGTTGTTGCTGCTTCTTCCATGTTGTTTTTGCTTCGATATTCGTGCCAAGGTTTATGCAAACGTAGCGACGTAACTGACGTATACAGCGACGTAATTACGTGGCTTCCCTTAGCACCGCGAGCTATGGAAAAGCAAACTGGTTCTCAGCTGGCTCGCAAGTTGAACGAGTTGTGAACCAGCACCAGCACTGGCCCCGAACCAGCCCTGGAACTGATTTGGTGGAAAAGGGGTAATATAGGGTGTTCACACGGCACATATTTGCATCGATGCTGCACCGATGCATTTTGTTGCGATATATCTTACACCGGTGTAAATTTTGCGCAGCGTTCACACGTCACAAACCTGCTTACTAGAGAGAAGCGTGTTAGCACCGGTGCAGCCCCACTTGCGGTCACACGGCAGTTTCTGCGACCGTGCAATAGTAGCAAAAACTTTATTACTATCATTTCCTTTGATAGTAATAAAGTTTTGATATCATTTCCTTTTATTACTATCATTTCCTATCATTATTACTATCATTTGTGATAGTAATAATGCGGAAATGAAATATGCGCATGCGTGAAAATGTACTTCCTTTTCCCGGTTGTCATGGCATCACCAAGCGCCGGTAAAACAACGTGGATGAAGACACCAGTGTTGCCAGATATTGCTGATGTTTTCTATCCCAAAATATGTTCAAATCTGCCAAAATGCACTTAAAACCGCCCAATCTGGCAACACTGGAAGACACGCAGTTCTGTTGTTGTTGATATTCGCCATTTTGGAAGCGCAAAATACCAGGATGCAAATTATGCAATGCCCGTATGTAATCAACTCTCCTCGCGCGTAGCGAGTCTACCCCTGTAGCCTTCAGACGTCCCATTTTATATCGGTGCTGCCCCGCAAACTAGCATTTACTCCGGAGTAAATTTCTTAAACCACCTCCCGAGCAGGGTTAGATTTGCACCGGTTTAAGCAGCTTTCAGGGGCTACACCGCTATAACTTTGTACCGTGTGAACGCTCTACCGGGGCAGCCCCGGTGCTACACCGGAGTAAAAGTTGCCGTGTGAACACCCCTATAGACACAGACAACCATTCACACTCACATTCACACCTACGGTCAATTTAGAGTCACCAGTTAACCTAACCTGCATGTCTTTGGACTGTGGGGGAAACCGGAGCACCCGGAGGAAACCCACGCGGACACGGGGAGAACATGCAAACTCCGCACAGAAAGGCCCTCGCCGGCCACGGGGCTCGAACCCGGACCTTCTTGCTGTGAGGCGACAGCGCTAACCACTACACCACCGTGCCACCCGTGACAAACATGTTCTTTAATATTTGCTGATGGGAGTGAATGAATTTAGTCAGTTTCATAATCTAGTCCAAAAGAGATGATGGAACACTGTATAATGAGAACTTTTGTAAGATTTGATTGAACTGTATCGCTGCTTTTGGATCAAACAGTTCTAGGGACTTAATTGAGAGGAACTACCCACAGAGTATTTTTGGTGGTTTTCCAGAAATCCGCCACAATAACATCTGATCAGTTCCTCCACAAATAATGTACCATGACAGTTCAGTCATAAATGGAATGAATGTCATAAGTATGTGGCTTCCGAGAACACGAACAATGTGTCGAAGCAAGTCCTGAGTTTCTTGTGGTGTTGGGAGGTGGTTGGGCTTATGGACTCCGGGGGGGTCAGACTGCCGAATATTGCCTCCTTTTATATCCACAGCCTTTGGGGAATGGTAGAGGAGGCATGTGCACTGTTGTTACTCCTAAACCTGACTATAGAGATCTTGCAGTCACGTGACCGGAAAGTACACAGCCGCCATTTTGTCGGTAAAAAACACAGCTGAATATTGCTGCACTCGTGTACAGAATGGATCAATTTCAACCGACGGACTACACGGCTCATTTTTCTAATGAACAGATAATTAGATATATGTCTAAAATAAACGATCTACAGATCAGTGACCCTTATGGCTTACCGGACGGAGTTTTCACGACCGTGTCAGTGGATATTGAACTGCCAGCGGAATACCCGGACGTGTATAATTACCTCATTAACTTTCCCTCGCTGTTCAGTGGTGAAGCACTGCGTGCTTATAAATCTCTGGACAGTTATCTTTACAGAAATTCAGGATTTGTCAGCCGCGGCATCTTGTAAACAAGAAAATAATCCTCATTGGACGGGTAAGTCACTTAAGTATTGAGTATAGCACTGACCAGCCGATTATAGAATAGAATAAGGTAATTCCAGCTGTAATTCCAAATCGTCCGTCTCTGGCGTTGGAGAGGTAGAGGCTTGGCAGTGGAGGTTTGAGTGGCTGTTTTCTGAGCTTAGTCAACAGGCCGGCTCTGCCTGCAGCCTCGCTTTTGCTTCCGCTCCCGCCGCCGCCTCCTTCGCTTTGCTTCCGATAACAATCCATGGAGACCCCGCTGGTCTCGCTATCTCGTCCGGAATGTTGTGCATGCGATGGAAATCGCTACAAACCGTCATTTTCTGCTGGAAACCAATGTCCAGTAAGTCCATACGGTTGTAGTGGATATTGAAGTCCGGTACAGATGAGCAACACGCAAAAATACACACAAAAAACATAAACGTGCACAGGTAGGGAGAGCTTGTAGCCGCAGCCGTTGTAGTAGAATTGTATATAGTAGGGTTTTCCAGAAGAAAAGGTAGAAGTAGAAGGCGGAAAATGGCGTTTGACCGACAAGATGGCGTCTGTCACAATCTGGATCGGCTGTGACGTCACATGCAAGTGCTCCATACCCTTTCCTCTTCTCCTTTGCATTCATCCCGTTTGCTCAGCGTGATATTATTCTGTTGTGATTAATGCCAAGGTCAGATTGAAAAGCATCCTGTCCTCTGCAGTTATTCATGCATTGACTTTGCTTTTAAGAATCAAATCCTTTGGGACAGTTGCATAGCTGCTCAAAATAAACCTGTTTTATTGTGAGAAACTGGGGACTGGGAGGATCAGGGATTGTTCTGTCCAAAATGTGTTGCCCCCAAACCAGTTCAATTATTCATTTTTCTTATTTAGGAAACAAATTATGACCGACTTAAGCAAGGCTCAACTAAATGGATTAATTTAAACGACAAACGGGTCAGTGTGTCTGATTTAAAGCCTCGGTCACAACCGGCTGTACACGCTCCTACGGCCGGTCTACGTGCAAAAAACGCAAGAAACGCACGGAGGGCTCGCGTGTGACGTGCTGATTTTCGAGCCGTAGACCGGCCGCAGAGGTTCTTTGTCATGTCAAACAAACTCTACGGGCGCTTACGTTTTTTTCAGGTTGCAAGACAAACTTACGGCCAACGTGCGTCTTTCTCCACGTACAAAAAACGCAGCGATTTGGGAAACGCCAAAAATCGCACGGCCAAAAAATCGTACGTCCGGTTTTGACCTAGGCTTTAGCGGTGACTCTGATCATCTCTTACATAACTCAAGGGCAGGGTTTGCTTCTGCCTTTTATATCCTAATAAAAACACGTGCATGGGTTTGGAGGCTCTCGAGGAATGCAGAGTGGAGGGGTCACGTAATCCACTCGAGCGGACTGGATCCTGGCATTAGGGAGTAGAGATGAAGGTTCCAAGATTTGTTCCTGGAAATCTGCCATCCTCCAGAGGTTATTCCAGTCGAACACATTTGGTGGCTGGTCCACTCAGTCATTCAGGTGCTTTTAACGTAAACTTCTGAGGACTGATTTATAGTTTGTTTTTGCCTTTTGTGTTCCAATCAATACAGTTAAAACAAAGGTCCAGCCTGAAACACATTAAATATGTTTGATGTGTTTATCGATTCTGGTGCTCATTTCTGGGCTGCTGATGTATTTTCCTTATCCTAATGAGAACTTGGTGGATGTGTGTCATACTGATGAGAAATCTGATGTGGAGTTGTGGAGACTATAAAAGCTTGACTCGGAGTTTTGGCAGAGACTTGGTTAGCAATCCAGGAGATGATGAGTGCGATGAGGTTGAAGGTGATATTAGAATGAAAGTTGAAGCTTTGGAAGATGATCGTGGGTGATCTAGGAAACTGTGTGCCAAAATGAACACAGACCCTGTCAAAAAGTTGTTCAGGGTTCCTGGATTCCCCCCCCCCCCCCCCCCCCCCCCCTCCCCCCCTCCCCTCTTTAATTTTGCTTGAGGACTACTCATCTCATCTCATCTCATTATCTCTAGCCGCTTTATCCTTCTACAGGGTCACAGGCAAGCTGGAGCCTATCCCAGCTGACTATGGGCGAAAGGCGGGGTACACCCTGGACAAGTCGCCAGGTCATCACAGGGCTGACACATAGACACAGACAACCATTCACACTCACATTCACACCTACGGTCAATTTAGAGTCACCAGTTAACCTAACCTGCATGTCTTTGGACTGTGGGGGAAACCGGAGCACCCGGAGGAAACCCACGCGGACACGGGGAGAACGTGCAAACTCCGCACAGAAAGGCCCTCGCCGGCCACGGGGCTCGAACCCGGACCTTCTTGCTGTGAGGCGACAGCGCTAACCACTACACCACCGTGCCGCCCCTTGAGGACTACTGGTTTAGCATAAATATATTCTAACTGAATTCCAAGCAACATTCTCAAATTGTGGACTCTCCTTCGTTATTTAAAGGTAAGAACGCAATGGAGATCTACTATCAAATTCAAAGTAACGACACAAGCTGCTTTCAGAAGCTGTATTTCTCCTTCTGTTCCTTATTTGCATTATCGGCTGATCCGGCCGACAGGCAGTGGTCTTGTGCCATCATGTGTTGTCCGTCGTCTATCTGGCATCGTCCTCGTTTCACAAAAATCACTTGTGTCTCAAGTCTTCACCGATCTCATCTCATTATCTCTCGCCGCTTTATCCTGTTCTACAGGGTTGCAGGCAAGCTGGAGCCTATCCCAGCTGACTACGGGCGAAAGGTGGGGTACACCCTGGACAAGTCGCCAGGTCATCACAGGGGTCTTCACCAATATTTTTATTTTTATTTTTTTTAATTCTTGGGGTGCATATAGCTTCTAACCCAAATTTGCATAACTGCAATTAATAATGAAGATATGGAGTAGTTGAGCCCTAACGAGCAGTTTCCACACACATCGCTTCTTCTCCCTCAGTTCTTCCACTTCTGGCATGAAGGTAGGGGTACCTCGGGTGTTGTACCGTATAACTTCTACCCAGATTTGCTTAATTACAATTATTATTAATTATTCCATAACTTCAGCCTTAAAGGAACAGTCCACCGTACTTCCATAATGAAATGTGCTCTTATCTGAATTGAGACGAGCTGCTCCGTACCTCTCCGAGCTTTGCGCGACCTCCCAGTCAGTCAGACGCGCTGTCACTCCTGTTAGCAATGTAGCTAGGCTCAGCATGGCCAATGGTATTTTTTGGGGCTGTAGTTAGATGCGACCAAACTCTTCCGCGTTTTTCCTGTTTACATAGGTTTATATGACCAGTGACATGAAACAAAGTTCAGTTACACAAATTGAAACGTAGCGATTTTCTATGCTATGGAAAGTCCGCACTATAACGACAGGCGTACTAACACCTTCTGCGTGCTTCGACAGCGCATTGATACCTTCACTCGGAGTTGTACCTTTTTTTTTTTTTTTTTTTTTTTTTAGACAGGGCGGACGGACCAGGGCATTCGCCCGCCTGGCCGTGCCCGACGAGGAGCGCTCTCGGCCGGCTCGGGAGGCAGACGGCAGCCCCTCCTGGAAGTGCAGTTTTACCATGGGCCTGTGAAGGTATCAATGCGCTGTCGAAGCGCGCAGAAGGTGTTAGTACGCCTGTCATTATAGTGCGGACTTTCCATAGCATAGAAAATCGCCACGTTTCAATTTATGTAACTGAACTTTGTCATGTCACTGGTCATATAAACCTATGTAAACAGGAAAAACGTGGAAGAGTTTGGTCGCATCTAACTACAGCCCCAAAAAATACCATTGGCCATGCTGAGCCTAGCTACATTGCTAACAGGAGTGACAGCGCGTCTGACTGACTGGGAGGTCGCGCAAAGCTCGGAGAGGTACGGAGCAGCTCGTCTCAATTCAGAGAAGAGCATATTTCATTATGGAAATATGGTGGACTGTTACTTTTAATGAGCAGTTCAACAAAAATCGCTGCTTCTCTGTCAATTCCTTGCCGTTTTGGATTCTTTCTGGTAAATAGGTCGGTATTCCTAGGGTGTATATAGCTTGCAACATTTTATTGCGCAAGGTAGGCCCACGTTAGATCATTTCTTCTGGACTAGACAGGGCCGGAGTGAGCTACGCCGTCATTGACGGTCTCGTTACTTGTTTGTTCCAACAATTAGCCACAAGACCCAATTCGACTTGACTTATTGTTCATTTATTTTTGAAATGTATTTTTCCTCACCAATTCCCACACACCAGCCAGCACTCCCCTGCTCCTCGGATTCGCCTGATCCATCCTGATGCCCTGCGTTTGGCTGAAGTCTCATCACATCGCTCCTGTGGAGGACGGCCCCTTATGGACAGTCGAAAGTCGCACTTGGACACTTACCAGGGCTACAGTTGACCTTGCTAACTTTCGGACTGTGGTTATTATGAACAGTTTTGCACTCAAGTTTCCATCAATGAACAGTTTATAACTCCAACAAAACAGACTTCATGTTAAAACTATAATGAATTTCCTGCTTCCACAGTTATACTTTGTGACTCTATAGGACACTGTTATAGAAGCGAGTTATTTATAATCATGCTGTCTGTTATCACCCAAATGAGGATGGGTTCCCTTCGGAGTCTGGTTCCACTCGAGGTTTCTTCCTCATGTTGTCTGAGGCTTGCTCGTTGGGGATAAATTAGGGATGAAATTAGCTCATGTTTAAAGCCTTTGATTTTCTGTAAAGCTGTTTTGCGACAATTTCTGTTGTTAAAAGCGCTATACGAACAAACTTGACTTGACCACTACCGATTGGAGAGGCTACAGGTTAGAGCCCTGCACTCCCGCGGGAGTCCCGCGGGACCCGATGCAAAGCAGTGCGGCGCGGGACAAATTTTGAAAGCTCATTGCGGGCAGGAAGGGGAGTGCACAATGCTGGAGCGGGCGGGACAGGTGATGAGCTGCAGTCCCACTTACTAAAAATGTGTTTAAAATAAAATTTATAAATTATTAATTTGTCTATCATATATAATTTGTGCTGGATATTTTATTTGGCATTAATAACATTTTAAGATGCCTAAATTTGCGGATGTGGTCTAATCTCGCGTACGTTTCCGATTCCTTTCCGCTCTTCCGCGTTTGAGATCTCCGATCATGGCAGAAGAGCAGAGCTCCTCTAGTGAAGCTCACAGTGCTTCAGAAGTAAGTGCTGCTTTAAAAAGAGGTACATTTACCGTTAAAAAGTCAAGAGTCCTGAAATCAGACATTTGGAAGTCGTTCTCACTCGTGTACGACGCAGAGGGAAATCAGCTGCCCTTTGCTTGTTGTGATAAGTGCCAAAAGGTTCTGACATACAACGGCCATAAATCGTGAGAAATAACGCGAACGTCTGCATCATGCGGGATTTGCGGACGGGAGCGGGACTGAAAATCATAATTCTTTGCGGGAGCGGGACTGCACAATGCGGGCGGGAGCGGAACTGAAAATTCTGTCCCGCGCAGACCTCTACTACAGGTTTCCTCCGAGACACATGAAACCAGTCAACTGCATCTTTTCGAACTGCCACGCTGGCCATGTATGCCATGAGCAACACAAACTAGCACTACGTTCACACTGCAGGCTGAAGTGACTCAAATCCGATTTTTTCGCCCATATGTGACCTGTATCCGATCTTTTATTGACAATATGAACGACACAGATCCGATTTTTTTTTCAAATCCGACCCAGGCCGTTTGGATATGTGGTCCTAATTCCGATTCCTATCCGATCTTTTCATATGCGGCTTCAGTCTGAACCGCCAGGTCGCATTCATCCGACTTACACGTCATCAACAAGCCACAAACGTCACTATTCTGCGCTGAAGTAGGCGGCGGGTCTGTCAAAAAAAGTTACAACAACATGGCTTTGATGTTCCTTTGAACGGAGGTTGCAGTCACTACCCCGCAGAACGCCTGAGCCAAAACCCTTGCCCTCTTCCTTCTCAACCTCCTCCTTAACATCAGGCTATTGTGCATGTTCTGGCTCCGTCGCAACAACAACTGCATCATCGCCAGGTACTCCATGCTGGCTACTGTCATACACAGGAAACTTTAGGTGACTTCCGTAAACACTGGCCATGCTCACTGCGTGTGACGTCGTCGTATCCTGCAATGCGCATGCGGAGCACTTTTAGGTCGCTTTTCGTTCATACTGAGGATCACATACAAGTCGCATATATTTGTTAATGTGAACGACCTCACAAAAAAATCGGAATTGAGCATTAAGCCTTGCAGTGTGAACGTAGTGCAGGAAAGTGCCATCTACCCTCTTCTGCATTCATAAGCTCACAGATGCACGCGATTGCTTAGTGTATCAGTGACTGACCGGGGAGAGAGTAACACCATCCCTCCCAACCAGCGAGCACATCCAAGTCCGCTGCCGTGATTTCTAACCACGGCTCCGCTTTGCAGTTTCCCAACAAAATAAGTTTCTGTTGCACCGCTTGGGAGCCAAAACATCTAGTTATGGCATACATGTTTGGACAGATCTTCGTGGACACTGCAATCCATGTGATCAGGCACCATACTTTGTGTATAGTCTGGATTATTTTGGGAACGTCATGCACCATGCTTCAGTGTTCTCTTGCACTAACTTAGGCACGAGTGATGATAAGAATCTGGATTGAGAAACTCCTGCAAAAATGGAAAACACATGCCCACGAAATATATGTGAAGGGGGGAAAAAAACCTGAGACGAACATGATTTTTCTCCCTTTCTCTTCCTGCATAAGCCTCGCCCCTTGCCAATCAGATAAGCTTGCATTATCACTAAACAGAGAAGCTGACTGCACAATCACGCACAGACTTTCAGACCAAGCTTTACGCAGGACTTACACCAAGTCAGAAGACCCAACACCGATTTCACATATGCACACACACAGGATGACGTGCAATCCGCAGAGCTCAGATGGAGCACGAACACACGTGTTTGTCTGTTTGCCACAGGTGAGCATCTGTAGCAGTAACGGAGGCTTTCTTTTCTTTTTTTCCGCCTTTCTTCATCCATCTCTGGGATCTCGCGTATTGGTTATTGTGTTGTGCAGATCAGATGTATGGAAAAGTGTATACGGTACTACTGCTGCTGGTTTAAAAGTAGCTGATCTAAGTATTGAGACATGGGTAAGTATGACGGATGTGGCCTGACGAAGCTTCTGGCAAATTTCTTGGTAATGTTGCAAACTGTGATGTGTAAGCGGAGCAGTTTGAACATGTCGAATCGAACAGGGTAGAAGAGCAGGTCTGGGCTGGAGGTGGATTTGTAAGACTTGAACAGCACTCCACCTATTTTCTATCTCTGTCTCTTTAGGTTAAAGGTTTTTTTTTTTTTTTTATGAACAAAAACTAAAATTTGCTTTTAAGTCGAAGCTTCTTGTGCGTGAGATCTCATGCATGTATTTTCCTCCAGCATCTGTTTCCTACCGTATATCAACTACTCAAGACCCTTCTAATTCGCCAGTGTAAATGCCCCCGCTTACTTTTTCCCCTGTTGTATTACAACCCCGATTCCAAAAAAGTTGGGACAAAGTACAAATTGTAAATAAAAACGGAATGCAATGATGTGGAAGTTTCAAAATTCCATATTTTATTCAGAACAGAACATCGATGACACATCAAATGTTTAAACTGAGAAAATGTCTCATTTAAAGAGAAAAATTAGGTGATTTTAAATTTCATGACAACAACACATCTCAAAGTTGGGACAAGGCCATGTTTACCACTGTGAGACATCCCCTTTTCTCTTTACAACAGTCTGTAAACGTCTGGGGACTGAGGAGACAAGTTGCTCAAGTTTAGGGATAGGAATGTTAACCCATTCTTGTCTAATGCAGGATTCTAGTTACTCAACTGTCTTAGGTCTTTTTTGTCGTATCTTCCGTTTTATGATGCGCCAAATGTTTTCTATGGGTGAAAGATCTGGACTGCAGGCTGGCCAGTTCAGTACCCGGACCCTTCTTCTACGCAGCCATGATGCTGTAATTGATGCAGTATGTGGTTTGGCATTGTCATGTTGGAAAATGCAAGGTCTTCCCTGAAAGAGACGTCATCTGGATGGGAGCATATGTTGCTCTAGAACCTGGATATACCTTTCAGCATTGATGGTGTCTTTCCAGATGTGTAAGCTGCCCATGCCACACGCACTAATGCAACCCCATACCATCAGAGATGCAGGCTTCTGAACTGAGCGCTGATAACAACTTGGGTCGTCCTTCTCCTCTTTAGTCCGAATGACACGGCGTCCCTGATTTCCATAAAGAACTTCAAATTTTGATTCGTCTGATCGCAGAACAGTTTTCCACTTTGCCACAGTCCATTTTAAATGAGCCTTGGCCCAGAGAAGACGTCTGCGCTTCTGGATCGTGTTTAGATACGGCTGCTTCTTTGAACTATAGAGTTTTAGCTGGCAACGGCGGATGGCACGGTGAATTGTGTTCACAGATAATGTTCTCTGGAAATATTCCTGAGCCCATTTTGTGATTTCCAATACAGAAGCATGCCTGTATGTGATGCAGTGCCGTCTAAGGGCCCGAAGATCACGGGCACCCAGTATGGTTTTCCGGCCTTGACCCTTACGCACAGAGATTCTTCCAGATTCTCTGAATCTTTTGATGATATTATGCACTGTAGATGATGATATGTTCAAACTCTTTGCAATTTTACACTGTCGAACTCCTTTCTGATATTGCTCCACTATTTGTCGGCGCAGAATTAGGGGGATTGGTGATCCTCTTCCCATCTTTACTTCTGAGAGCCGCTGCCACTCCAAGATGCTCTTTTTATACCCAGTCATGTTAATGATCTATTGCCAATTGACCTAATGAGTTGCAATTTGGTCCTCCAGCTGTTCCTTTTTTGTACCTTTAACTTTTCCAGCCTCTTATTGCCCCTGTCCCAACTTTTTTGAGATGTGTTGCTGTCATGAAATTTCAAATGAGCCAATATTTGGCATGAGATTTCAAAATGTCTCACTTTCGACATTTGATATGTTGTCTATGTTCTATTGTGAATACAATATCAGTTTTTGAGATTTGTAAATTATTGCATTCCGTTTTTATTTACAATTTGTACTTTGTCCCAACTTTTTCGGAATCGGGGTTGTATAACAAATAGATCTTGGCTCCCCGTTGTTAATATCCCGCTCAATAAAAGTAGAAAGGCCTTGTTAAAAACTCAAACGCAGAAGGGAATTTTGCACGTTTCCAAATTATGGGAACGTACCGGTAAACAACCATTTTCCTGAAAGGGTTGGTGTTTATTTCTCTTTGTCTATCTTTCTTTTTCTCTCTCAGTTTCCTTTTTCTCCTTCTCCCTCCCTCCTTCTCTCTTTCCTTATGTCTGTCTCTCCCGCCCTCTGTCCTCCTCGGCTCCATTCCTCCCCTCAAGCTATGGATAGCAGTGTTGCGTCACAGTGGGTTGTAGGAGCCCGATTCCTTGCGCTCGGGTCTCATTTTGTTTGATTGCTGTTGAGCTGAGCTGAGAGAGTAATAACTACAGGTGAGTCTACTTTCTGTGATCATTTGTTTCCTTTTTCTCTGCGGACACGACGTGAAAAGCTGTGCTTCTGATTTGGATGCGGCTGGGTCATATTTAATGTTTTGTTTTGGAAATGGTGGTTACTGGTGTGACTGGAACCTGGACAGCAGTCACGGGGGGGGATGTGATTTGCTGTAAAACAGTGTGTGACAATACTTTTATATCTACGTGTTTTGAATATTTGCTTGTGTTTGCCAGACATTCTTCTGTATTATTTATAACTAGGTCTGTACGGTATCTCCAACGTACACTTTCTTTTATGATCTTGGTCTGTGTAACACGTAGTTGTGAGAAATTGACCGACTAGGCTGTTTGAGATGGGTGTGTGATTGTTCCAGATAAGTATTTGCACTACATGTTGAAACACACTCAGTTGCAGAATGTTTCATGGGAAACAAGGCTACCATCATCCGTTGCCGATGATGTACGTCAACTGTGCCGATCATTCACTTGTCAGGTTTCCAGGGTGTCCACACACTGCCGGGAAGCGTTTCTGAGCACCAGTCCTGCTACCTGATTATTCATTTGTACCGTAAATGGCTAGAAATGAGCAAAGCTGATCAAATCGAGAATTGATTGGGGGCACTCATTTTGTTAAAGGTGAAATAAGGATACTTTGAACTCCTTCGTTACTCGTTCATTCACCTTCAGTGTCTCCGTTATCCTGGTCAAAGTCGCAGTGTATCCAGGAACAGTGTGAGCGAGACGGAAATGCACCCTGGATTGGCTCCACGTATACTTGTTCACACCTGGGGACAGTTTAGCACAGCCGGTTGGGGAGAACCCACGTACAGTGGGTTCAGTAACCCAAGCTACCGTATGCCGTCCTCATAATAGGTTCTTTCGGACCAAACGTTTGTAGGAACTTCTTGAGACGAACTACCCACTAGGAAGCTCCCCTCAGAACTACATACCTTCAGAGGCTTTTTTTTTCTTTTCTGTTTTCCTTTGCACCGCCAATAGGAAGGCTGAAGGGACGTAAGCCGACTTAGGAGCTTAATGCTGGCAGGAGATGCTGGCGTAGATTTTTGCTTTGGCTTATCAAAATTGTGCTGTGTTTCCTCAGTCGCATTTATGCTCAATAAAGCCTGGACTTCACGGTCAGTCCGTTGGCCTGTGGTTTTTTTTTTTTCTCTCCATGGTTTTAACGCAAACGTTAAGAGCTGTTTTTACAAGGTTAACGCTTTGCACGGACTTTTAAAAATGCTGGTTGTCGGTGCCGCCTTGGCTCTTGGTTCGACCAGTCAACATACACTTCCGTTCAAAAGTTTGGGGTCACTCAGACAATTTTTCATGAAAAGTCACACTTTTATTTACCCCCATAAGTTGTAAAATGAATAGAAAATATAGTCAAGACGTTTTTCTGGCCATTCTGAGCATTTAATCGACCCCACAAATTAATGTGATGCTCCAGAAACTCAATCTGCTCAAAGGAAGGTCAGTTTTATAGCTTCTCTAAAGAGCTCAACTGTTTTCAGCTGTGCTAACATGATTGTACAAGGGTTTTCTAATCATCCATTAGCCTTCTGAGGCAATGAGCAAACACATTGTACCATTAGAACACTGGAGTGAGAGTTGCTGGAAATGGGCCTCTATACACCTATGGAGATATTGCACCAAAAACCAGACATTTGCAGCTAGAATAGTCATTTACCACATTACCAATGTATAGAGTGGATTTCTGATTAGTTTAAAGGAGTACGCCACCCCCAGGTGAAATTGAGTCAGTCCTTGCAGTCCCTAGAGTTGGATGAGTGAGCCAAAGCGTTTTGTAGCCGACCCAGCCATTGCCCTGATCTAGAAACGCCCCGGTTAGCTTTAGCTTAGCGTAGTCGCTGTAATCCGGCATGTCCAGCTAGCATTGTCGTTGCGAAAGTGAATCAAATAACTCAAGATTTTTTATAATTATTTCTCATGACCTGTACATTCACATCGAGGACACATATCAATGCAAATTAACACGAAGGGATTTACTAGACCAATTTATATCTGGAACTATTTTCGGCCACGGCACAGGCAAAGCACCGCTGCAGGCGCAAAGACACCACGCAGCACCACAACTTCCATCAATACACCAGAGAACTTAGTAGTCACGCTGGTGTATTGACGGAAGTTAAGGGTTTTCAGGTGCTGCGTGGTGTCTTTGCGCCTGCAGCAGTGCTTTGCCTGTGCCGTGGCCGAAAATAGTTCCAGATATAAATCGGTCTAGTAAATCCCTTCGTGTTAATTTGCATTGATATGTGTACTCGATGTGAATGTACAGGTCATGAGAAATAATTATAAAAAATCTTGAGTTATTTGATTCACTTTCGCAACGACAATGCTAGCTGGACACGCCGGATTACAGCGACTACGCTAAGCTAAGCTAACCGGGGCGTTTCTAGATCAGGGCAATGGCTGGGTCGGCTACAAAACGCTTTGGCTCACTCATCCAACTCTAGGGACTGCAGGGACTGACTCAATTTCACCTGGGGGTGGCGTACTCCTTTAAAGCGATCTTCATTGAAAAGAACAGTGCTTTTCTTTCAAAAATAAGGACATTTCAAAGTGACCCCAAACTTTTGAACGGTAGTGTGCATCACTCATGGTTCCTTTTGTGCTGCGAAAGAACCTACCCTGAAGTAGGAGCTAAAAAAGTCCCTCAAAACGGCATTATAAGAACTACGATCGTCCTCCGTTACTGCAGCGAGGACTGTAATCCCATAGGAGTAGAAGTATACACCGGGACTGGGATCCCATGGGAGATTTTACCTGCATGAGGGTGTGAGTGAGGTGTCGGATACGAAGCTCACCAGACCACGTTCATTAAGGTAAATGGGCAGTGCGACACGATGCATTTTATTCATTCATCCTTAGTAACTGCCTGGTCAGGGCCATCGTGGCTTAAAGTGCCATTCCACCATTGGATGTATTCTTTGGCATAAAATACAATATATTTTGGTATCACTAGATAGAGAAATCTTTTAGCTTCAAAATGATATATCAAACATAATTTTTTGACAACGACAAGTATATTAATTTTGCGACCAAAGTCACCTACCCTTTTAATTTCCGCGCGTGATGTCATCGGCAGGTTCCCCTTCTTGTGTACCACGTGACGTGGCACATATTATCAGCAATGGCGGATAGAACGCGATAAAAATAATACCAATAAATCTAGCTAATACCAATAAATCTAGCTAACTGAAAGATTAACTCAAAATTTTTCGCAATTTTTTTGGCCCCCATATACGAGGAGAAATGACTCTCTCACTTTGGGGGTTTCCTGGTCTAAAAATAGACCGACACGTGGTACACAAGAAGGGGAACCTGCCGATGACATCACGCGCGGAAATTAAAAGGGTAGGTGACTTTGGTCGCAAAATTAATATACTTGTCGTTGTCAAAAAATTATGTTTGATATATCATTTTGAAGCTAAAAGATTTCTCTGTCTAGTCATGTTGTCATAAAATATATTGTATTTTATGCCAAAGAATACATCCAATGGTGGAATGGCACTTTAAGTTTTGATTATGTTTTGAGAAATGGAACTAAATAAATTTGTTAGCAAATATCGCAGGCAGGAACAAAGTACGAAAATAAACAAACGCGTGAGCAGGATTGAAAAATAATCCTGTCCACACATCTGGTTGAGAACAGTTATGAACTGGAGTGATGTAGCTGAGGTTGAGGAACAGTGCTGGCATTTGGACTTCTGGGGTTTTCCCCGGTGTTTTTCCTCTGTTTCCAGAGGCGTAGTGGTAGGGTTAGGATTTAATTGGATGGAAAAAAAACAATGTAAACAACCAGTCTGGTTTAGGCCACACCCATTTTTGGGTTTAAATCTGAATATGGATGTTTGGAACACTAAGCAGATATAAATGCAGATACTGCCATTATGGCGTCTTTTTTTTTTTTTTTAAATTGGATATTAACCTCCTAGGGCTTAGCGGTCACATGCGTGGACAGCACTTTATGGAAATTCGGAACAAGAATCCACATATGTGGACATACTTTTTCTCTAAAAGTACATCTTATCAAAAGATGATGCTTAGTTTTTATTCGAATCAGGTTCTAATAAGCCCAAATAGCAAAGAGAAATAAAAAATGCATGTAAAAAAACAGCTTGGGCCTTAGGAGGTTAAGTACTGGTGCCTCATCACGGCTATATTTTTTTTCTGCATTTATAGTAAATGTATAAGTATATAAGGTCCTGTCGTACAGTTGACACTTGCATCCATTTGCCCTGCCCATTGTTTACGTTGCACCACGCCTGTCAGTTTTTGACCGGAGGTGATGAGACGGCGTCATAGATATGACTAATACAGTCTATAAAAACTCCTTTTATTAAAAAAAAAAAAGGATGAAACCAACCCAAAGCAAGACTCGTCCTCCCACGTACTGATACTCCAAGTTATTCCTGACACAGTCATGTGATTTGGTTTATTCCTCCCCAAGCTTTTTTTTTTTTTTTTGGGAGGAGTTTATTCTCAAACTGATTATGAGTCAGTTTTTAATCACCATCCTGAAGCACTGGCTTTTCACGTGTCTGAGAGGATGTAATTCTGGGAAAACCCAGCAGCATCCCTCAGAGGTGTGTCACAAGCTCATTCAGGAACTCGCTGCTTGTGGTGCGTTGCAGTTTCTTTTAATCAAACGCTTTACAAGAACAAGCATCTGGATTCCATCATCTTTCAGCTGCTCCCGTTAGGGGTCACCACAGCAGATCATCGTAATCCGTATGTTTGAAATAAATACGTACCGTAAGCAGGATTGAAAAACAGTCCTGCCTATACAGTACATCTGGTTGAGAGCAGTTATAAACCGGAGTGATGTAGCTGAGGTTGAGGAACGGTGCTGGCGTTTCTACTTCTGGGTTTTTCCTACGTTTCCGGAGGCATAGTGGTAGGGTTAGTATTTAATTGGATGGGGGAAAAAAAGAAAAAGTCTGGTTTAGGCCACACCCATTGTGGGTTTAAATCTGAATATGGCTGTTTGGAGCGGTAAACAGATATTAAATACAGATGCTGCCATTGCATTATGCAGCATGTATGTATTTATTTTTGGCCATTTGAAATATTCCTCCAAAAATTCTGAGGTTTATATATCGCTAGGATTGGACATGGCTAGGGCTTGACGTAAAGATTTCTGCTTATTTATACCCTTGGTGGCTGTTTTTGGTTTGAACATTTATTATTCTGAAGTATAGAAGAAGAGAACCTGACTAATCATCAAACGTTGAGGAGATCGAGCAGATGCTGGACTATTAATTTAATCAGTCTAATTTCTTTAAAAATTCCGAGAACTTGGACGTACTGTATATTAATATAGAAGGTAAATGCGCTTCATATTAGGTACGCTCTTTAAACCACACGTTTGCCCATTGGGCAAGAAGTTTTTCCTTGAAGACCAGCATCAGCAGAGCTAGCGAGCTAACTCCATTTTCATGTGTTGATGTGGATAATAATAATAATAGGTTCAATTTATTTATATAGCGCCTTTCTAAAAACCCAAGGTCGCTTTACAATTATAGACAGAAGAGAGAAAAAAAAAAAGTCCACCAAATAGGGGTCAGGATGTCATTCCAGTGGTGTAGCAGCCACAGGCGCACGAAAACAAGTCCCACACCGCCAGCAACATCGCTCGAACACCATGCCATGGATCCACAAAGCGAGCACAGAAGCACCACTACGCAGAGCGCTGGTACGTCCCAAACCGCCTGCACAGCCGCCGTGATGGCACCGAGCAACATCGCTTGGAACATCACGCCAAGCGTTAAAGCACAGAGCGCTGGACAACCACGATGTTAAAATGAGCAACGAGCTCACTGCAGTCCATAACTAGGAGCACAGGCATCACCCACGGCGAACCAAGGCCTGGAGGGAACCGACGCTCAGAACTGGGTCCGGAGCTACACCACAACCGGCGGACAAAACACTCAAACATCAAACTACACAAACACACAGAAAAAATAAAATAAAAAAAAAAAAGCTCCGGTGAGAAGCGGCAGCCAGAATACGCACAACGTACTCTCAACCGGAAACGGAAAAGCTCGTTAACATGTTAAATGCTTTCATGGCTCCATCGAACATTCACCAAACCACGTGGACCCACAACTTGCTTCAGAAGACTCGTCATTATAGGGCTTTCCATTTTTAGGCCCACTGAATGCAAAACACATTATGAAGGAAGTTAATAGAATGCGGTCGTGGTTTTTTTTTTTTTTTAAATTATATATAAATAGACAAGACATGAACCTCCTGCTACACTGCTTCCCCAGTCCATATGACTATAAAGTAAATTAGATCCTTCTCTGGTTTACTTGTAGATGCAGCATCTAATTTATGCCCTGAACTCTTCTGTGAGATTACTCAAGATTTCTTCCAGGTGTAGGAATCTAGCAGAAGGAATTTGTGTGGAATTTCTAGCATTCTTGCGTCTATTTGTTGCATATTTACAATGTAGCTTTGCCAATAAATTCTTTTTCCATTTCATACCATCCTTCTCTGGTTTACTTGTAGATACAGCATCTAATTCATGCCCTGAACTCTTCTGAGATATTAAGCACGATTAGCTACGACTAAACACGAAGTGTTTTTCTGGATCTGTCTCTGTGAAAACAGTAGAAGAGAAGAGAAAGCGAGGGAAAAAAACCCCATTGGGTAATGGTTTTGTCTTCAGTATTGTGCCATAACAGGCTGACTAACCGTCTGTGGTGTGTGTGTGTGTGTGTGGGGGGGGGGGGGGGGGGGGGGGGTAGGATTTTGTTTTTTATATTTACATCTTTGTTTGTGTGGATTTGTTGTGAGAGCATGATGAATCAGGTTTTTCAAGAGCCGGTATGATTCTAAGCTTAAGTGTGTGTGTGAGAGAGAGAGAGAGAGAGAGGGTGAGTATCCCGTCTGCATCACACACTTGAGTCATGGATGCTGACGTTTTACTCCTGTGACTCATTTGCAGCCGTGCTATAAGCCACTTCTGTCTCTGTGTACGTCTGTCTCGCACATTTACATGTTTTGGATTTAAGGAGTCCCAGTTAATAAGCTGAAGGCATTTAAAGGAGAAATAAATCTGTGCTGGAGTCTGAGATCAGTTTGTGTTCTTAAAAGAAAATGAGAACCAGCCTGCTATCTTTGTAGTGGGTGAGATTTTTTTCAAACTTCATTTTTACATATTTACTTTTAGGCCTGGGTGGCACGGTGGTGTAGTGGTTAGCATTGTCGCCTCACAGCAAGAAGGTCCGGGTTCGAGCCCCGTGGCCGGCGAGGGCCTTTCTGTGTGGAGTTTGCATGTTCTCCTCGTGTCCGCGTGGGTTTCCTCCAGGTGCTCCGGTTTCCCCCACAGTCCAAAGACATGCAGGTTAGGTTAACTGGTGACTCTAAATTGAGCGTAGGTGTGAATGTGAGTGTGAATGGTTGTCTGTGTCTATGTGTCAGCCCTGTGATGACCTGGCGACTTGTCCAGGGTGTACCCCGCCTTTCGCCCGTAGTCAGCTGGGATAGGCTCCAGCTTGCCTGCGACCCTGTAGAACAGGATAAAGCGTCTAGAGATAATGAGATGAGATGAGACTTTTAGGCCTTTTTTCCCCTTCCTTTTCTTCTTTCGTGTGTGTGTGTGTGTGTGTGTGTGTGTGTGTGTGTGTGTGTGTGTGTGTGTGTTCGTTCCTGGGGAAATTGTGTCATTCATATAGTGCACTTGTTTCCAACTAAAGTAGTGATCTGATTAAAATCAGGCTGGATGTTACAATGATGTAATATTGATATTGTGATAAATTGGGTTGCAATACATTTTGTAAATAAATATATTGGAAATAGCTGCTTTTGATGTTCCTAGATTTAATTTTTTTTTTTTTTAAGATTAGTACAGCTTTTTTCTATGTTGTATTTATGCACGTTAAAATTTTTACAGATTTACTTTTCAGTTTAAAAATTTGTATTTATTTATTTATTTGAAATATTAATTATTGTTATTTTTAAGGATACTTTTTTCTTTTGTAGACATTAACTTGAATGTCAAACCTTTTTTTTAAATCCACAATAATTTTGCCACTTTATTCATTTATTCCTCAAACTTAATTATTAAAATGGCTTTTAAATTACAACCCCGATTCCAAAAAAGTTGGGACAAAGTACAAATTGTAAATAAAAATGGAATGCAATGATGTGGAAGTTTCAAAATTCCATATTTTATTCAGAATAGAACATAGATGACATATCAAATGTTTAAACTGAGAAAATGTATCATTTAAAGAGAAAAATTAGGTGATTTTAAATTTCATGACAACACATCTCAAAAAAGTTGGGACAAGGCCATGTTTCCCACTGTGAGACATCCCCTTTTCTCTTTACAACAGTCTGTAAACGTCTGGGGACTGAGGAGACAAGTTGCTCAAGTTTAGGGATAGGAATGTTAACCCATTCTTGTCTAATGTAGGATTCTAGTTGCTCAACTGTCTTAGGTCTTTTTTGTTGTAGCTTCCGTTTTATGATGCGCCAAATGTTTTCTATGGGTGAAAGATCTGGACTGCAGGGTGGCCAGTTCAGTACCCGGACCCTTCTTCTACGCAGCCATGATGCTGTAATTGATGCAGTATGTGGTTTGGCATTGTCATGTTGGAAAATGCAAGGTCTTCCCTGAAAGAGACGTTGTCTGGATAGGAGCATATGTTGCTCTAGAACCTGGATATACCTTTCAGCATTGATGGTGTCTTTCCAGATGTGTAAGCTGCCCATGCCACATGCACTAATGCAACCCCGTACCATCAGAGATGCAGGCTTCTGAACTGAGCGCTGATAACAACTTGGGTCGTCCTTCTCCTCTTTAGTCCGAATGACACGGCGTCCCTGATTTCCATAAAGAACTTCAAATTTTGATTCGTCTGACCACAGAACAGTTTTCCACTTTGCCACAGTCCATTTTAAATGAGCCTTGGCCCAGAGAAGACGTCTGCGCTTCTGGATCATGTTTAGATACGGCTTCTTCTTTGAACTATAGTTTTAGCTGGCAACGGCGGATGGCACGGTGAATTGTGTTCACAGATAATGTTCTCTGGAAATATTCCTGAGCCCATTTTGTGATTTCCAATACAGAAGCATGCCTGTATGTGATGCAGTGCCGTCTAAGGGCCCGAAGATCACGAGCACCCAGTATGGTTTTCCGGCCTTGACCCTTACGCACAGAGATTCTTCCAGATTCTCTGAATCTTTGGATGATATTATGCACTGTAGATGATGATATGTTCAAACTCTTTGCAATTTTACACTGTCGAACTCCTTTCTGATATTGCTCCACTATTTGTCGGCGCAGAATTAGGGGGATTGGTGATCCTCTTCCCATCTTTACTTCTGAGAGCCGCTGCCACTCCAAGATGCTCTTTTTATACCCAGTCATGTTAATGACCTATTGCCAATTGACCTAATGAGTTGCAGTTTGGTCCTCCAGCTGTTCCTTTTTTGTACGTTTAACTTTTCCAGCCTCTTATTGCCCCTGTCCCAACTTTTTTGAGATGTGTTGCTGTCATGAAATTTCAAATGAGCCAATATTTGGCATGAAATTTCAAAATGTCTCACTTTCGACATTTGATATGTTGTCTATGTTCTATTGCGAATCCAATATCAGTTTTTGAGATTTGTAAATTATTGCATTCCGTTTTTATTTACAATTTGTACTTTGTCCCAACTTTTTTGGAATCGGGGTTGTATTATAAAGCTTTGTCAATATATCTCAATCAAAAAATTTAAAATAAAAAAATCAGGCCATGTACTTCATGGTCTCTGTGACTCTCTTTGGTGCTTATTGAGATCGAGTTTCTTTGTAGGCTCTGACAGTCTGGCCTGTGAGAGTGAGCATTTGTGAATTGCAGGTCATGAAGCATGCTCTTGAGAGTTAATAAAACTATCAGGACTTGTGCCTTTACTGGGCTTCGTTCTCCACCTTGGATTACTTTTCTCTCCACAGAGTCGAGGTTTCACTTTTGTTCGAACGCAGATATTTCTGTCGTGTTGGGTCCATTTCCAAACATTTCTTCTTGCCTACATATGGAATTTTCTGAATATGTTGGATCCAGACGCTAAATCCATATTTTATTTGTGTAATAATAAGAACTAGATTGGAATAGGAGACTTTCTCTAATCTTAAACTGCATGGAGATCCCTGAGCATTATTAATGCACGATGCTGAAATCTAGACTAGCCAAGACTGATACCCATCTGCTGTGATTTGCTTTCAAAACTACTAAACTTTTAAAAATGTTTTTAGTTTTTCCACCTCAAAATTGCCCATGTAATAGAATAAAATGTAGTGTAATTTCTCATCTCATCTCATTATCTCTAGCCGCTTTATCCTGTTCTACAGGGTCGCAGGCAAGCTGGAGCCTATCCCAGCTGACTACAGGTGAAAGGCGGGGTACACCCTGGACAAGTCGCCAGGTCATCACAGGGCTGACACATAGACACAGACAACCATTCACACTCACATTCACACCTACGCTCAATTTAGAGTCACCAGTTAACCTAACCTGCATGTCTTTGGACTGTGGGGGAAACCGGAGCACCCGGAGGAAACCCACGCGGACACAGGGAGAACATGCAAACTCCGCACAGAAAGGCCCTCGCCGGCCACGGGGCTTGAACCCGGACCTCCTTGCTGTGAGGCGACAGCGCTAACCGCTACACCACCGTGCCGCCCCGTAGTGTAATTTATTACTTTAAATTCTAATAATGTAAAGTCTAGTCTACATTTAGATGTAAACCTTTCCACTTTTGAAAAAAAAAAATTCCTTTTCCTAATCCAATTTCAGTCACTGTGGTGCAAGAGGAATAAAACACTCAGGACGCAGACACGCACTGATTTCACATACATGGAGAAGGAAGTTGTATCTATACTACTAAAGGCCCGGTCACACAGCGCTTTACGGCTTTATCATGGCCAAAACCCGTCAAAAAGTGCTCTCCCGTGAAGCAGACGATATTGTTCGTGTTGATGTCGAAGTTAAGACGTGTTACAGTCGATATACAGACGTGACAGGACGCAGGGGAAAATCGGAACGGCGTCGGACGCGGCAAAAAGTTTTGGACTGCTCAAAACTTTAGACCGCGGACAACCGCGGCCAGCACACGTGGTAAAGACGTGCAACACAGGTGAAAAACACGTGATAATCAGTGTCCCGGCCGTTATTAAAACTTGGGGAGACGTGGTAAGACGCGAAAGTTTGGCGGTCTATCACGGGCAGAGCACGGTCATCGGACGGGTGTTACGCGTTGGTATCACGGGATATAGCGTGTGTTTAGCGGCTTATCACTGAGAAATGGATTTTTCCGCGTACATAGCACTGTCTAAGCCCGTTAAACGACGTCTCAAACAAGTTCTAAATTCGATTGATCACTGTCTAATCACTTCTGCATCACTTCTGATTTGCGGCATGTAAATACCGTAATTTTCTGAGACCTCGGCACTTGCAGTCTAGATGTCAAGGCGTGAACATGAACCCTCAACGCTGTGATGTCCTCATCTTAATGCTCCAGCACCAACAGAACCAACTGATACAGGCTCAACATATCCTACCGCTTTTATATGCGCAGCAAGCCGCTCTTCCAACGACGCTGAGCCGCGGTTACCCGTGATTTGGCAGTGCTATGGCAGTGAAACAGCCGCCGACGGCCATACCCCGTACAAAGCACGGCAAAGCCAAAATTGACCAAAAATTACCACTTACGACCACGTCCACCTGATTTTTGTATCTTTTTGTACGTGATATAGACGCGGAGTGCTGTGTGACGGGGCCTTAAAGGAAGGCTGTCTGTCTCTGTTCACCTGTGTGAATCGACATGGCTGGGCGCACATACTCCTTACTTTGCACGTGGATTGGTGACACCCCAGAGGGGCCCAAGACAACATTTTCGATTTTCCAAAACATGGGATTAGTGCTAATCCAACACACTATTTGTTTCCCATAGGCTACATGCTCACACTAAAGGCCAATTTATGCTGACAACCCAGTCCTCGCAGACGGCGCCGCAGATAGCGTCTGCGTAGCCCCCCCCCCCACCTTCGCAGACACACTGCGCGCACCTCCCAAAAATTGTGACCACCACAGAAGCCTCGCAGACAGCGTCGCAGACAAGAGGGCTCTGATTGGTCCACTCTACATCCGCTGTACACGCACTTCCGCTTCCCTACTTTCCCGGTTTGGTTTGTTTTCACGACCGCCATTTTTTAAAACACGAGCGAAGATGGAGCAGCACGAAGAGCGGTTGATCGAGGAAGTGAGGAAGTACGTACAGCTATATGACTCCAGTTCTAGTCATTATAAGTAACCGGAGGATAAACACTCCACTAACCACACCCACCAACTAGTCCTAGCGACTTCGCGCCCCCTTGTGTTGTGGCGGTGAATAACATCGTGCATGCCTATTACTCCCCGCTCAACGATAAATTACAACTGTCTGCGAAAAGCTATCTGCGAAAGCCTTGTCGCAAGAGCATGCAGAGGCCTTAACACACTGCATGCAGCCTCAGCAGGGAATCCCCTCCCCCACTCGCCGGAGAGTTTCGATTGTACGGGACCTCGTAATCGGCGCTCCTCGCCGGAGACTTCCGCTAGGGCCGAGTCTACGTCACTGAGGAGGCGTGGGGAGCGATTTACGTCATTTTTGACGGAACGCAGTGAAAACCTGTGTATCGCATGCGTCCACTCAACTCTCCACTGGGCCATTCAGAGGAAATCAGGTTCACGCGCAATAACTACTAGTTATAATAATGAGGTCATGTGTGCTGAGCAGGCTGCGAGGATGATCTTGGGCCGAATCCCATTTCACCCCTTGGACCAACCCCTTGGCCCTTCCCCTCCATTTTGCGCGTTCACGTGAAGGGGTAGGGGTATCCCAATCCCAGTTAACGCGGAGGGGTAGGGGAAGGGGTAGGGCTTCTGTACCCCTCCAAACGGAGATTTTCCTGGAGCAGACTCCGAACGAAGGGGTTTGAGTGATTTCCCACAAAGCCATGCGGATTTCAGCGAGATTTCATGCGGATTTCAGAAAGATGGCGGTTCCCGCGGCGAAAGATTGTCATAAATGTATTTTCTCCATTATTTACGTGTTTTAAGTTGTTATCCAGAGGAAACACGCCGCTTGATTCGCTTTCGAGCTGAGAATGAGCAGCGATTTCTGAAATCCAAGCTGCTGCTAAAAAGCTTTGGGAGTGAGTATTGTTTTCGGTTGCTTGACTGCGTACGTTTTGTTCTGTTATTCTCGCTTTTATTGTTTACATGAGTGTTCTGACACCTCATTCTGTCGGATGTGGTGCACGAAGCGCCAAAGATATCCCATTCAGTGGTGTTAGTTAACAAATCACACCCTGCCAGCGGAGATTTCTGTTCTGGCTCTGACTGTAGCGGCTGGTCGCAGCCAATGACGCATTTGGTCGCGTTTTGCTAACGTAAACGCTGACGGAGGTACGCGATGACGTATGCGATCGTTGAAGGGCTATCCCAGTACGTAAGGGTTGAATTTCAAGCCCTATCCCTTGTAGCTCAGTTTCAAGGGGAAGGGCCAAGGGGAAGGCGGAGGGGAAGGCGGAGGGGTAGGGGTAGAAATTAGAATTGGGATTGGGCCTTGGAGATGGTATTTGTTCTGGCAACCAGACCAGCGCTTTCATCTGCCTTGTGTTAAATAAATCTGCGCTGTACAGCCTGTTCACTTGAATCAAAAGTCCACTGTTGTGTCTACGCGCCAACCCAACAGCAGAGATGACACCGAGCTCGGAGCAAATGTTTTATAGTGGCAGTTGCTTTTCAGACATGGCACGTCCTGTAATTGGAGACCCCAGGCCTGGTCAAACGCAGTCCATATGTCTGTACATCGGTGTGTCTGGTGGACACATGCTCTGAATTTGAGCATATTGGCTGCAGCCACGTGGCTCCGAACATGAGACATCCCAAGGGAGGCGCGAACATGACTAATATGTGTTCACAGCTGTCTGAATCTTGTCCTGTTATACATGCAATTCCAGGCAGCAAACAGATGCAACACAGCACATACAGTTAATGGAGATGTTTAGCTTCTGCTGGAATGGACCTCCAGATCCTGCACAATGAGCTCGTGATGACGTACTGGCCAAAACAAAATGCCGTTGCGTTTGGATATAAACTTTTTCCCACTTCCCCAAAACATCTTGATATCTGATTCCAAATGAAAGTAATTAGGCATATGCTTCAGTATGGCGTGCACACTAATATGGACAAAAACTTGTAGACAGCGGACCATCATGCCCATACTGTATGTGGTCCTTCACCGCATAATTATCTCGGATGTCTTCGTATTCCGTCGCGTTACAATTTCCCTTCGCTGGAGCTAAGGGGCCTAAACTTGTTCCAGCATGACTGTGCGCTCCTGTACAGAAAGCGATCACCACGAAGACGTGTTTTGCCAAGATTATTGCAGAAGAACCCGAGTGTCCTGCACAGAGCCCTAACCTCAACCCCACTGAATACCGTCGGGACGAACTGGAGTCCTCAGAGCCATGTTGCAGAATCTAGTGGAAAGCCTTCGCAGAAGAGTGGAGGTTTTATGACTGCGGAACGGGATGTTCGTAAAGCACATATGGGATGATGACGATCAAGCATCCACAAACTTTTGGACACGTAGAGCAGCTGGTTAACACCTTGTGTAATGTTTTTGATATCTTCAGGCAGACTGAAGGAAGAAAGGCTGGGTAATTGTTTGCTCGGATTCATGCATCAAGCAGATTTTTGCACACTGCCACATATTTTCGTAATGAACAGTGTAATCAGGTTTCAGAGATCTAATTTGGCCGGGTTCTGTTAGTTTTTGGTAGCTGTTGAAATGGTGTTCTTGGTCCGGAAGCTCGATTTTGGGTTTCCTTCCTTCTGTCCATTTATGGTTCTTATTCACCAAATCTGCTTTAGCGCGATCCATTTGTCATCCTTTTCTCATCATTTAATTTGAATGCCCTTGTGTCCTTCTCCCACACACTTCCTCTCCTCCTCCTCCTCTTGTTGAACAGAGTCTGATTTTGTGCGCCGGTTATCCAGTCATCCCATCTGAGTTTTCCTGCTCTTTATATAGACCTATTGAATTTTTGGCTCCTGAAGCCTGTGTTAAGATGCTTTCGCTTTAGTTGGAATGTGGATGCCTTTGCCATGTTGCTTACCTTTTGCAAACGTTTGTTATTGCCTAAATATGGAATATATATATATTTTTCTTCTGCTTCTGAAGTTGTGGGAACCCAAGGCCGAATCCACAGTTCGTTTGTGTCCTACCACATGCTTTTGGTTTGAGTTTTGAACTGTTTGCTCAGGATGTATACACAGGAAAAGAGGATATCAAATCCAATTCAAAACATTTCTTTTTTCAATAAAACCAAGGCTGAAACTACTGCACTCTTGATGAAACAAATTTCCTATCCTCATTAGGGATGTTAACAGATGACCGTTTGACCGGTGGTTGACCGAATCAACGTCAACCGGTTAATTTTTTTTTGGTTGTCGGTTAAAAAAAAAATAATCAATCGTTTTTGAAGCTGCCGATTTTGGAGCGGAGAACCTGGAATTCTGTGTTGTAAACGCTTGGGGCATGCCATGCGGTGTAAGGACGACAGCTGACAAATCAGAAACACCCATTCAGTCATGTCCCGCCCTCCCGCCCCAGTTGAAAACAGCTGCCACTCGGCGAGAGAAAAGTGTAGACACAGGCTTTTTAGCTTACAAATTACTATTCTGTTTTTTTTTAAAATTATTATTAGAAGGCACATCGAGTTTAGTCCCGCCTTGGCCAGTGCATTCTGAAAGTATGTTTCGGTCTGTAGCCAACAATGCATGTTATTGCAGATCATATCTCTCCACACAAACTAAAGGCGCAGATGCCGACTTTTTCACGGCTGAATCGTGCAGATCCGATTTTTTTTTTTGGGGGGGGGGCGTTGGAGTGTCTGAATAATTTCATCAGAGTAAATTCTGTATTAAAATTACGAAATAAGCAAATGCCGTTGAAATTATTCAGACACTCCAACGCCCCCCCCAAAAAAAAAATCGGATCTGCACGATTCAGCCGTGAAAAAGGCGGCATCCGCCAAAAGGCGCGCCGTTTGCATCCCTGTTAAACTCATAGGTTAACCGACTTTAACCAGCTAATGAGGCTCGGTGGTCGGTCAAGATTTTTTTTTTTTTTAGTTTTCGCCATCCCTAATCCTCATGCAGGTACTTGTAGAGTTATTGAGACAAGCTACAATGAGTACACTCACGCAGCTAAACCTTTTATTATGGGTGCTCAAGCAGATCTTCAGCAAGATCGACTGTACTGTAGGACTGACACCAAGGTGCCTCCCTCCCTTGGAGCCAGTTTTAAAATAGGTTTTGGAACCATGGCCACTCTTTGGAGCTGGAGTGTAATATGAGAGAGTGGACAATTTTTGAGAGAAACTTCACCACCCTGTCAGATGGGTTTGGCTGAGCTGCTCAAGTGATTAGACCACTTTTCAAAGCCTTTTTGGGGATCCTGAATTGACCGAGTCGAGTTTAAAGCGTCCTCTTTGGGGGAATGTGGATTAATTGGGCGTCATCATGTGATGGCTTCAGGTGGAGTCTGTAGTTTGTGTTGGAGCAGAACTCTGGGATCATGGTGTTGCTAGCTACTGAGTGGTGGGCAAATGATAAACTGATTTGTTTATCCCACCAAGTCCCATATTTTTAGGGGTGTTCACATGGCACATATTTGCATCGATGCTGCACCGATGTATTTTGTTGCGATATATCTTACACCGGTGTAAATTTTGTGGCGCGTTCACACGTCACAAACCTGTTTACTAGAGAGAAGCGTGTTAGCACCGGTGCAGCCCCACTTGCGTTCACGTGGCAGTTTTTGCGGCCGTGCTATACGATAGTAATAATGCGGAAATGAAATATGCGCATGCGTGAAAATGTACTTCTTTTTCCCGGTTGTCATGGCATCACCAAGCGCCGGGAAAACAACGTGGATGAAGACACCAGTGTTGCCAGATACTGCTGACGTTTTCCAGCCCAAAATTTGTTCAAATCCGCCAAAATGCACTTAAAACCGCCCAATCTGGCAGCACTGGAAGACGCGCAGTTCTGTTGTTGTTGATATTCACCATTTTGGAAGCGCAAAATACCAGGATGCAAATTATGCAATGCCCGTATGTAATCAACTCTCCTCGTGCGTAGCGAGTAGCGTTCAGACGTCCCATTTTATATCGGTGCTGCCCCGCAAACTAGCATTTACTCCGGAGTAAATTTCTTAAACCACCTCCCGAGCAGGGTTAGATTTGCACCGGTTTAAGCAGCTTTCGGGGGCGACACCGGTATAACTTTGTACCGTGTGAACGCTCTACCGGGGCAGCCCCGGTGCTACACCGGAGTAAAAGTTGCCGTGTGAACACCCCTTTTGTCTGGCAAAAGCCTAGCTAACAAAAGGGAAAAAAAAAGCTTGTTTGCTGATCTAATGCAGGAACGTAGTATTCCAAGTTAGTTAGTTGGCTAGATTACTCGTCGCCTGCGCGCACCAATTCATAGGAAAACATTCCACCATCAGGCAGATCCTGCCTCAGCTGATGTGTGTAGTGCAGCAGGAGGTGGGATTCAGAATGACATGTAAACACCGATTCCAAATGAAAACTCTTGCACAACTTGATACAAAGTAGGGTTCAGTTTCGTTCTCTTAACCAGCAAACAACGCGTCTGGTCCAGGTATATGGGTGAGCTGATTTTTTCCAACCTGCAGCCGCTTGTTTGCATGGAAGCGAAGTGTCTGAGAGGAGGGCGAGTCTAGGTGGAGCTGCTTGTCCCTACTAGATATTTAGAGAGGATTTGAGTAATCGTTGAGTAACCGTGTGCTGTAGGGTAATTAGAGGAGTGGCAGGCTTGGGTTGAAAAAGAACTGACACAGTAGAAACTTGAACGTGTTCAGTAGTGAAACGTCTCATATGACTTAAAATACTGTATGTGGTAGGAACCGGTAATATTGTGTGCCCAGTACATCTAGTCACCCTGAAATGCTTTTGTTACAAAAACGTTTTTTTTTTTTTTTTTTACTGCTTTGCTCATGTTTTTACACGATTCTCCAGTTCATGTGAAAAGCTTTGACTCGTCATTCCGTTCAGCCCTCAGGCTTATATGGTAAATGAAAGAAGGAGCTGCTGCGCCTCTCGCCCTTTATCACGGTGTCACGAGTTTCTGAGGTTTCTGTTCTGTTTGTAGGTGTGGCATCGGTCAGATCTTAAAGGAGAACTGAAGTCATTTTTAAACTTGCTTTATGTCTTAACGTGTTATTCAATTACGTTTTCGGTTTTAGTAACCTTATATCGTGACTCGTATTGGCAACTAATTGGAATTACATAATATACTTATCGGCCTATTCGGTTTTTCGCCACGTTGAATTGAGTTCGTTTGGTCCACGGCAGGCGTCGCTTATCCGCGCGATCTTCACGAGACTTGTGCGAGACTTCGAACCATGAAGTGTCAGCGCCGCCATTTTGAAAACTGTTTTCCAAACGAAGTATTGCACAAAAACGAGTTTAAATGGCGCCTACTTTTTTCAAACTTTCAAACTCCAGGGACGACCCGCTGATGTAGGCATGTTACCCAGCCTGACACAAAATATTTGTAGGCATCCAAACTCGTATACGCTTTCAGATCAATACCTGTGTATGGCGATGGGTTTTTAACGACATGGGTATACAGATCATGTGGGCCGAAGTCAGGTAAAGACGAGGGCTTCGTGTACTTCCGTACGTCAGTGAACAATCCTGGTGGAAGCAGGTAAACGTCGTTCTCTAAGCCTGCTAACCTCAATTTTTGCAAATACCTCTCCCTCTGCTCGCCCTGTAAATGCCCTACGTCGCTGGATAGTGAAGGTGTTTTCTGCATCTCGCTCCTTTTTCTTTTATGTTTTTTCCCTGGTATTTCCCACACGCCTGACTGCAGGTCAGGAAGATCACCCGCGCTGCAAAGCCAGAAAAAGAGAGCCTGGTAATGTGTACGGATCACGTACACCAGCATCATTGATTTTCTGGTGATATCGCTTCTTACTCGCGTCACCTAGGCCGGATAAAATACTCGACAGTGAGACTTCGTCATGATCAACATGTGTATCGCTACCGGTAGTCGCCATATTTGTGACCGTCAAAATGGCGCCGTCTACTTGTTGACATGGCAACGGTCACGTGGGTCGAAAACCTCTATATGACATATGCATGACGTAAATGCGTACCCGACGTGAGCAGATCCGAGCAGAGTTTCGCGTATTGGGTAGTTTAGACGGATATGCAACGGGGGCTGTTTTTAACGTATCCACTCTGGAAGGCGTTTTCCATTTTTCAGCCTCGGAAACGCCGTCCCCGTGTAGACGAAAGGCACTTCCGATAAAATATTTAGTCGTTTTTACCCGACGGCGTCCTCGTGTAAACGGACCCTTAATGTCACGAGTAAAATGAGTCATCGGTTTAACCTTCATCTTACCAAGTGGGGTCCATCTGGACCCCGCACCTATATGTTTGTTTGCCATTTTAAAAATATGCGACATACTGCCTCACCGTTTTGTGAATTTGTCGGAATTTATGTCTTAATTAAAACACTAAAGCACCGGAGGATCAGCTTTTTGCATTGTGAAGGTATAATTAATTTGTTACTGGGGTCCAAGCGGACCCCAGAGTAAAGTTTATCTATCTTTCACTTTATAATTGAATAGCACACTGAAAGTTAACTTCTTTTATTTCTTTTATGTTCCATAATGAAACTACCAAGGCATTCCTTCTTGGGGTCCGTGTGGACCCCACTGCTGCAATAAGCACAGGCTGCAAAACAAAAGCCCTAAATTATTTTACAATTACTTTTTTGTTTTAAATTCTGTAAGAAAAGACCTAAGTTGTAATCCAGAATGTTTTACAGCTGCATGAGCTGCAAAAGTCATGTATATAATGCCAATTTTTTTTTTTGTGGCGCTATAATTTGCTACATGTATGCTAGTTATTGCAAAATTATTGCAATGTTATTGCATTTATAATACATCATTGATATTCAGCCATAGTGGATTTTGTTCTTCAATAAAGTTATGTCTGTTTGCTGCATTGAATTGGTTCTTACTGCATTGATTTCAAGGAATTCCCTCCTGGGGTCCAAAATTGGCTGGTAGGATGAAGGTTAAGTGTGTTCTTTATGCCTTGGGCCCTTTAGTGTATTGCTGTTATTAATACAAGATGTTCTGAACAAAACTTATCTGCTGATTTTGTCTTTATAAGCTTTAATTTTAAAGAAAAGTATTGGGGTCAGGGCGGCACGGTGGTGTAGTGGTTAGCGCTGTCGCCTAACAGCAAGAAGGTCCTGGGTTCGAGCCCCGGGGCCGGCGAGGGCCTTTCTGTGCGGAGTTTGCATGTTCTCCCCGTGTCCGCGCGGGTTTCCTCCGGGTGCTCCGGTTTCCCCCACAGTCCAAAGACATGCAGGTTAGGTTAACTGGCGACTCTAAATTGACCGTAGGTGTGAATGTGAGTGTGAATGGTTGTCTGTGTCTATGTGTCAGCCCTGTGATGACCTGGCGACTTGTCCAGGGTGTACCCCGCCTTTCGCCCGTAGTCAGCTGGGATAGGCTCCAGCTTGCCTGCGACCCTGTAGAAGGATAAAGCGGCTAGAGATAATGAGATGAGATGAGTATTGGGGTCCAAACGGACCCCACATGGTAAGATTAAGGTGTAAAATGACATGGTAGGATGAGGGTTAATAAAAATATCGTTTCTCACTCACATATCTCTCCTTCAGGATCACACACACATTCTCACCTACATTATTATATTACAACATTCAAATTCCCAGATGACATCCAAGTTGGTTGTTTCCTCATCTCATCTCATTATCTCTAGCCGCTTTATCCTGTTCTACAGGGTCGCAGGCAAGCTGGAGCCTATCCCAGCTGACTACGGGCGAAAGGCGGGGTACACCCTGGACAAGTCGCCAGGTCATCACAGGGCTGACACAGACAACCATTCACACTCACATTCACACCTACGGTCAATTTAGAGTCACCAGTTAACCTAACCTGCATGTCTTTGGACTGTGGGGGGAAACCGGAGCACCCGGAGGAAACCCACGCGGACACGGGGAGAACATGCAAACTCCACACAGAAAGGCCCTTGCCGGCCCCGGGGCTCGAACCCAGGACCTTCTTGCTGTGAGGCGACAGCGCTAACCACTACACCACCGTGCCGCCGTTGGTTGTTTCCTGTTGACCTTTTTTTTTTTTTTGTTGAGGGCGAAAATACCTGGGGGATATAGCCCAGAAACGGGCACCATTAGATCGCTTGCCAGCTGACAGCACTTTCACTTTGTTGTGGTTTTTTTTTTTTCTTTTCTTTTCAAATGTATTTAAACTGACCCCTGTATTACTGACGCTGCCCGATGTGCTTGGGGACAGTAGGGGCTCTGAATGTGCCTCCCTCCGGGCCTGCTTTGGCCCTTAAAACATCTTCAGTGCTTGAAGAAGCTTGCTCAAAAAAAAAAAATCGCCAGTTTAGACTGCGCCATTGTTTGGGTCATGCAGAGCTGATTACACCACCACAGCAGGCCCATGAAGACGTGCTGTGATTGGTCAAAAGCTTGGCTCATTTGGTCATTCCGTGTAGTCGATTTTGATTGGTCACAAGCACGTGCTCATTGTTTACACTCTGGCTTCCTGCCGTCTCTTTCCTGGGGTTAGATTTCAGCAAACAGAGGGATTTGATTTAAGGACAACAAATGTCAAGCATTCGTGCACGTGCTCATCGTTGAAGATCTCAGCATTTCAAGATAAAACTAGCATGTGCTAGTGTTATTTTATTTTTCTTAGGTTTTTACCGATCATTTGTTTCTTTTACTTTTGTGTTTTTACACTTTCTTCATATAAATTGTTGTTCAGTTTATGGAAATGTCTCGGAGCCATTAGTTTTAGTTTCACGATGCAGCAGTAATAACCCTGGTTCAGACGAAGGGCTATAGAGAGAAATACGAACAAAGGTTCATAAGTTCTATGAAGAAAAGCATTATTTGTTCTTCACGTTTTCATTTTTATTTCATAAAATGAAGAGTTAATAGATGATTTTATATTTTAATTCAACCTTTACAAATGTAGGTAAATAATTATTGCTGATTATTAAGAAAAGGAAACAAAAGTTTTCTTTTTAAATTTAAGAAAATAAGTTGATAAAGAAGAGGAAAATAAATTTTTTTTGGTAATAATTTTCATTTTTCTTCGAAAAGTATCATGGGAAAATGTATTCGATTCATGATGTTTGGTTCACGATTCAAATCGTGAATTGGGTGAATCGTTACATGCAATATTTTTTTTTTTAATTATTTATTTATTATTTATTTTTTTTATTTTAGTTATTGAGGTGTCTAGACATAAAACATTACCTGCACTTTTCACCACTGCTACTGATGTCACCTGGAGAAAAAAAATATATATATATAGGCGGCACGGTGGTGTAGTGGTTAGCGCTGTCGCCTCACAGCAAGAAGGTCCGGGTTCGAGCCCCGGGGCTGGCAAGGGCCTTTCTGTGTGGAGTTTGCATGTTCTCCCCGTGTCCGCGTGGGTTTCCTCTGGGTGCTCCGGTTTCCCCCACAGTCCAAAGACATGCAGGTTAGGTTAACTGGTGACTCTAAATTGACCGTGAGTGTGAATGGTTGTCTGTGTCTATGTGTCAGCCCTGTGATGACCTGGCGACTTGTCCAGGGTGTACCCCGCCTTTCGCCCGTAGTCAGCTGAGATAGCTTGCCTGCGACCCTGTGTATATATATTTGCATTTATTTATTTTACGTAACTTGTGTATGTTTGTGTTTGTGTTCAGGTGTGCCATCATCCCGACTGTCAGGATCTGAACAATAAGAGCCCTCTTCACCTGTGTGAGTCATGCGACTCCCGCTGCCACTCTGACGAGACCGACAACATGCACTTTGACCGTCACCCTCGCTTTGACCTGCAACCACAAAGTACGACACACACACACGGAGAATAATCCACCCAAGCAGCCAGCTGAAATAGAGCAGCTTGTAGCAGCGTTGTAGTCGAGTCACTAAACCTCGAGTCCGAGTCCAGTCCCAAGTCCAGGTCGTTAAAGAAAATTTTGAGCCGAGTCCAAGAACAAGACTCTAGCCATGTCATTTGACGGTGACTGTTGCTGCCTTTATGTGAAAGCGTCTCTGCTACTGTGTTGGATTAACGTTACTGCTCGACTGCCGCATTTTAATTAATAGGGGACAGATAAAAAGCTTGTTCGTCGCTCAGCAAGCCCCGCCCACTATCAACAGGGCAAATAACATGAGAGAGGGTTAACACGAGCTAGTTCATCACTCAGCAAGCAAGCCCCGCTATCAACAGGGCAATGAACACAGCGTGTCACTTCCTTCTCTGGGTGGAGTCTTACCAAATGATAGTTCTTCTACATATGAAACACGTCGCAGTGCGTTTTTTTTTTTTTTTTTCCCACCGCACGAGAAGTCTGTATAAGCAAAGCAGACAATCCGAGAGGCGTTCTCTCCAGGCATTTTAGCGCCATTAACGTTAGTTTGTTCCTGAACATGACGTATGAACAGGTGAATGTGCATCCTCTTGCACGAAGTTAGTATAAAAATGAATGTAGATGTAAATATCTTATGGCATGTTACAAAAAATAAAAAATCCGACTCCTCGTCTCCAACGTACGAGTCCGAGTCATCAGTGCTCAAGTCCAAGTCAAGTCACGAGTCCTTAAAATCAGGGCACGAGTCAGACTCGAGTACGACTAGCCTGGCTTGTAGAGAACGACTGCTTGATTTTTCACTCTAAAATAAAAATAGTAAGCTGGTGAAATATCAAAATATTGAGTAACGAGACAATTTCCAGTCATGTCTGCTGCTGAAACTAATTATGTGCTGTTTGAATTAAAGGTTTAAATGATATATACATGTCAACCTTTGGTCAATCAAACCTGTCTAACCAACCTCCGAAATCCGTATTTCCCTTATAAAATCCGTATAAGATGCAAATTAAAATAATTTACCTAAAATTTGAATGATAATTAACAATGATGTATCCCAGTTACTTTTTATTCAATATTAATAACAATAAACCTTCAGAATGAATACAAAGCTCCAATGTTTGACAAAAACACAAAGTGTTATCAGCGTAGTTACGAAGGAAATACTTCGTTGTTTGGAGACAGGTTTCACCGA
>NC_083581.1:25148378-25285878 GCF_027579695.1 Neoarius graeffei | reverse complement strand
TGCTGAAACATGGTCATATAATGCCCCTTTTCCACCAAAGCAGTTCCAGGGCTGGTTCAGGGCCAGTGCTTAGTTTGGAACCGGGTTTTCTGTTTCCACTGACAAAGAACTGGTTCTGGGGCCAGAAAAACCGGTTCCAGGCTAGCACCAACTCTCTGCTGGGCCAGAGGAAAGAACCGCTTACATCAGCAGGGGGGGCGGAGTTGTTAAGACCAACAACAATAACAAGACCATGAAAGATCGCCATTTTTAAGCGACAAGAAGCAGCAGCTGTACAAATGCGAAGTCATCCATTATTATTATTGTTGTTGTTGCTGCTGCTGCTCCTTCCGTGTTGTTTTTGCTTCGATATTCGTGCCAAGGTTTACGCAAACATAGTGACGTAACTGATGTATACAGCGACATAATTGACGTATACAGCGACGTAATGATGTGGCTTCCCTTAGTACCGCGAGCTATGGAAAAGCAAACTGGTTCTCAGCTGGCTCGCAAGTTGAACGAGTTGTGAACCAGCACCAGCACTGGCCCTGAACCAGCCCTGGAACTGATTTGATGGAAAAGGGGTATCAGTAGCAGTTGTAGAGAGAAGGCTCAGTGTCAAGAATGTTCTCGTTCGCATCCAACCCTGCTGCACATTACATTCAAAGATTTGAAGGGAGAAGCAGCGAAAGAAAGTAATGATCAGAAAGCCGTAACCAATGCTCTTGTTCAAACATCAGAAATTTGTGGTGTCACCGGGGCCGATAAAGAAGATTGTTTTCTTTCAATCGTTCCAGTACAGGTCAAGGCACAGAAAGGAACCAAGATGGTGACAACATACTGTATGCATTTTTGGATCCAGGAAGCTCTGCTACCTTTGCTACAGAGTCACTAATAAATGAGCTGAACATGAATTGATGCCACACAAGCATCTCATTGCGAACAATGGGAAATGAGTCTGTGGTGAACACACACATCGTGACAGGACTGGAAATCAGTAGCCTGGAAGGTGACCAGTTTATTGAGCTTTCAGAAGTGTTTTCCCAAAAGGCCATTCCTGTGACTAAGGATAATATCCCACACCAAGAGGATGTCATTAGTTGGCCTCACCTAAAAGATGTGAAACTTCCTGACATTGAAGCAGAAGTTGGATTACTTATAGACCCTTCCCACTGACGTCACCGGAAACCGGAAGTAAACAGACCCTGCGCCATATTGGAAGACCAACAAACTCGTGATCAGGGGGAAATAACGGCAGCGCGCGGAATTTAAACCCACGAGGCACTTGATTCATCATAAACCTACAATGGTAAACTTTTGTGCTGTGTTAGGGTGTTCTAACAAAGCTGATGGGAAAGGTGAAAAGAAGTCGTTCTTCAGAATATCAGCTGTGATTGAGACACAAGGGGAGCAAACTAAGGAGCTTTCTGCCAGGAGACAGAGAATAAGTGCATTACTGAGTGTCTGTGAGCAAAGGAGAGCCTGAACATTGCAACCTCCCTATTGGCTGTTTATTGGCTGTTTGTAAAAATGTATCAATTGTTGCCCTTCATCGTGGATTCGAGAGACGAGACCTGACGAGTTAGTTTGTTGGTAGCAGAACAAAATGTCTGGACACAAATCGGGTTTTCAGAAAAGGAAAGAAAATAAACGCAGGGTCGAAAATACAAAAAAGGAGGCAGAAAATGCAAAACGAGTTTTAAGGTAGGACAAATGGTTACTTTTCTGAGGCAGCCCGCCGTGGCTGCAGGCTTTCAGTTGTGTCATTGAATGGTTACTTTTCTGAGGCAGCCCGCCGTGGCTGCCTGCAGGCTTATTTATTATAGCCCATTTAGTTAAAATAGTTGATCTAAAATGTTAATAGTTATGTGATGGTTGTCCTCAGTGTTTGAACTATGCCGATATTTTTGGGGGGTCCCTTTATTTCCCTGGGGGGTGCTTGCGCTTGTCTCAGAGTGCGGATCTCCAAACACATGAGAAGCCTATCTTACGCACATATCATGCGGACTCCACACCTCCACACACGCATCGCGTCTGAAGTCATAACTCATCAGGGGAAATCGTGTCCGCATTGGCATGTTCAAAAAACAACCTCGCGTCAACAATGATACCACACGCAAGAAAAAAAACAGTCAGGCTACTCAACAACCAACCTGGCAGCAGCAGTCGTTGTCATATCGGTTTATTTTATCTTTGATGTAAACACAACACTTCGGATATGCAAATGCTTCCCATTACACACGATTGCTATGTCAATAAACATCATTTTGCCAATATTTTAGAGACCCCCCAACATTTCCCAAATCATGTTTTCAAGGGATCTCATGTCTGTTTCAGGGGATCTCGGATTCCCCGAGTACCCCCGTAGTTCGAACACTGGTTGTCCTGATTTAGACTGGTGTGTTTTTTTTTTTTTTGGGGGGGGGGGGGGGGGTTGCGCGATGTTGCACCCGGGTCCAGATTTGGGCAGAACCGGCCCTGGCTACATTTCAGGTGTAGTTTGTTTTATGTATGTATGTATGTACTTGCATAGATGTGTACTTGGTCTTCCAATATGGCGACTACCGAAATCTCGCGGCGCGATGACGTCATGCGGGATCCCTCTATAGGAGCTAACGTTCCCAAGGCAATGGAGCCACTTCAAGTGGTGAGTAGTGTGGATAATGGACCATATGCCATGAGAACAGCATTGGGCTGGACAGTAAACGGACTTCTTAAAGGAGGAAATGATGGACTGAATACAAATATATTGGCAGCAGTTACAGCAAACCGAATCTCAGTAGCTAGGCTAGAAGAGCTTTGGCATCAACAATTCAAGCTGGACTTTCCTGATGCGGGGCAGAATGAAGACATTGAAATGTCCAAAGAAGATCACCAGTTTATTAACATGGTGTCTCAATCGTCATAACTGAAAGATGGTCATTACAGTATTTGCCTTCAACTGAGAAACAAATCACTGTGCATGCCAAACAACAGATCAGTGGCAGAGCAATGTGCACTGAACTTAAGAAAGAGATTTTCTAAAGATGCAGATTATCATACAGAATATGTTGCATTTATGGAAGACATTGTCAAGAAAGGCTATGCAGTGAAAATAGACAGTGCTGAATGTGAACCGACTGAGGGAAGAACATGGTATCTGCCTCATCATGGAGTCAGACATCTGGTCAAGTGAAAGCTGCATGTTGTCTTCGATTGTACAGTGAGCTTTGCAAGAACATCACTAAATCAGCAGCTCCTACAAGGACCAGACCTGACAAGTTCGCTAGTTGGGGTCCTCACGAGGTTCAGACATGAAACCATAGCCATTATGGTTGACGTGGAAGCCGTGTTTTACCAAGTTGGAGTCAAAGAGGAAGACACAAATCTACTAAGATTTCTCTGGTGGCCGGAAGGAAATTTTGAGAAAGAACTTGCCAAATTCAAGATGCTGGTGTACATCTTTGGTGCAACATCATCAACAAGTGTTGCAACCTATGCCCTGCAGAAATGTGCAGCTGATTTTGAGGATGAATTCGGGCAAGAAGCCACTACAATGGTAAAGAAAAATTTTTATGTGAACGACTGCACTAAGTCAACAGCTGATGAAGACACAGCAGTCACATTGTGCACCAACTTAAGAAACATGTTGGTGAAAGGTGGTTTTTGGCTAACCAAATGGTCAAGCAATAGCAGGAAGTTGCTCAACTCAATTCCTGAAGATGAGAGGGCACAAGGATTTCAAGACCTGGATTTGAATGTGGACAGTTTACCAATGGAGCAAGCACTGGAAATCCAGTGGTGTGCTGAGACTGATCAGTTTAAGTTCAAGATCAATCTCAAAGATCACCCACACACCAGGAGAGGCCTGCTTTCCTTTGTCAGCTCCATCTTTGATTCTCTGGGGTTTATAGCTCCAGTGGTCCTGCCCACCAAAAGAATTCTGCAAGATTTATGCTGGCAGAAATACAGCTGGGATGAAAGCTTACCAGATGATGTCATTAAAGAATGGACAAAGTGAACTTCAGACTTGCAACAGTTAGAGTAGTTTGGCATTGACATATGTATCAAGACAGAGGAGTTTGGTGCACCAGTCTTTGCTCAGCTACACCACTTCGCTGACACAAGTGAAGACGCCTATGGAACAAGAAGTTACCTCGTGCTATGCTCTTCAACTGGTGAGACTCAATCCACTCTCATGATGGTGAAGGCATGGGTGGCACCCTTGAAATCTCCAACCATACCTAGAATGGAATTAATTGCAGCCTCAGTTGCAGTCAAGATGGACAAGCTATTAAAGAAGGAGCTTGAATTGGAACTTCACGACTCAATATATTGGACAGATAACACAGTTGTGCTGAAGTACTTCAATAGTGAAAGTACCAGATTCAAGACTTTCATTGCTAATAGAGTGTCAGCCATTCTGGAGCAATCTCAAGCTTCACAGTGGAGATATATCAATACCAGCCTGAACCCAGCAGATCATGTCCCCCAAGGTCAGTCCATTGAAGCATTCTTGAAATGTGAAAGCTGGCTTTCAGTACAGAGTGTGGCAGCAGGGGCGTGGTCACGCACCGGTCTATGACTGGAGGGCGGAGTCAGGGAAGGTAAGTGGCAGAATCACTACACCTGATGTCAATTAACCTGTGTTTGTGTGTCTTCCCAGTGACCACGCCCTATATAAAGAGAGAGAGAGAGCAGAGGAAGTGAGCTGTCTCCTGAACCAGCCAACTTGTATGTGTGTGAGACTGGGAGAGTATTTGTGTCTGAAAAGAGCAAATAAATTGAGTTATGGAACTTTATTCTGGCCTGCCGTCTTTCTGTGCTCCTCCCCCTCCTACGAACTGCTACAGTGGTGCCGAAACCTGGGACGGAGCACAGGAAAAGAACAGCCCCATGGAGTCCTCCCCCTTCGCAGACCTGGTCCACGCCCTCGCCACGGCCCAGCAGAGCCAGCACCAGGCGCTAGTCACCCTCCAGAAGGAGCAAGAGCGCCGGTTCGAGGCCCTGGTGCTGGCGCAGCAGGAACATCGACAGGCGTTCCGGCACCTCTTCGCGTCGGCGGGGTCCACCACCTCCACCACCGCGGGCCCTTCTTCCCTCACCCTAACTAAGATGGGCCTGCAGGACGATCCCGAGGCCTTCCTCACGCTCTTCGAGCAGGCAGCAGAGGCCTCAGGCTGGCCGGTGGAACAGCGCGCCATGTGCCTCCTCCCCCTGCTAACAGGTGAGGCGCAGCTGGCTGCACTACAGCTCCCCGCCAACCGCCGGCTGGCCTACGCGGACCTCCGCCGGGCCGTCCTCCAGCGGGTGGGGCACACCCCCGAACAACAGTGACAACGCTTCCGCACTCTGCGTCTGGAGGAAGTCGGCCAGCCATTCGCGTTTGGCCAGCAGCTCCGGGACACCTGCTGGCGGTGGTTGAGGGCCGACAACTGCGACGCCGAGGGAATCCTCGATCAGGTGGTGCTGGAGCAGTTCATCGGCCGCCTGCCAGACAGAACCGTGGAGTGGGTTCAGTGCCACTGCCCGGTGTCGCTGGATCAGGCCATCGAGTTGGTGGAGGACCATTTGGCGGCTGTTCCGATGGCAGGACAGTGGACATCCTCTTCTCTCCTCTCTCTCCCCCTCTCTCCTCCTGTGTCTCATCCTCGCCCCGTTCCCCCACCGCGGGGGCCTGCCCCACCCCAGCCGGCTCGTCGCACCCGCGGTGTCCTCCTGTTTTTCCCTTCTGTGTCTGTCACTTTCCTCCCTCAGGTGAGTGAGCCCCAGGGCGCCGGTGCAGAGAGGAAGCCTGGGCCGGTTTGCTGGCGCTGCGGGGAGCCGGGCCACCTCCAACAGCAGTGTTCGGCAATGGAAGTGGGCACGGTGGTTCAGATCCCCGACGCGCCAAGAGCTGCCCTCGATCGGGCCGGAGCGTATTGCATATCGGTGAGTATCCAAGGGGATACATATCAGGCGTTGGTGGATTCTGGTTGCAATCAGACCTCAATTCACCAAAGCCTGGTGCAAGACGAGGCATTGGGGGGAGCACAGGGGGTGAAGGTGTTGTGTGTGCACGGGGATGTTCACAGCTACCCTTTGCTGTCGGTCCACATTTTTTTCCGAGGGGAAAAATTTATAGTAAAGGCGGCGGTTAAGCCTTGCCTCACCCACTCGATAATTTTGGGGACTGATTGGCCGGGATTCGGGGAGTTGATGAGTCATTTAGTGAAGAGTGGGTCCTGCCATAGTTCAGCAGGGGGAGGTCCCGGTGTCGCCTTGGCGGGAGCACCTGTCACAGAGCTGTCTACGTCATCTCCACGTCAGAGTGACGAGCCACAGGCTCCTCCTCCCTCTCTCGGGGAATCCCTGGCGGATTTCCCGTTAGAGCAGTCGCAAGACGAGACTCTGCGGCATACGTTTAACCAAGTGAGAGTAATCAATGGTCAAACGCTCCAGCCGAACGCCACCCCGTCCTTCCCCTATTTTTCTATTATGAAAGCTAGATTATACCGAGTGACGCAGGACACTCAGACGAAAGAGCAAATCACACAGCTTTTGATTCCAAAATGCCGCCGGGAATTGGTATTCCAGGCGGCTCACTTTAATCCCATGGCTGGACACTTAGGGCAAGATAAGACACTAGCCCGAATAATGGCCCAATTCTATTGGCCGGGGATTCGCGGCGATGTCCGTAGGTGGTGTACGGCGTGCCGCGAATGCCAGTTAGTAAATCCAGCGGCCATTCCAAAAGCACCTTTGCGCCCTCTACCATTAATCAAGACCCCGTTCGAAAGAATTGGGATGGATCTTGTCGGGCCATTAGATTGGTCAGCACAAGGGTACTGCTTTATATTAGTTCTGGTGGACTATGCAACGCGATACCCGGAAGCCGTGCCTCTTCGCAATATCTCAGCACGCAGTATTGCGGAGGCACTCTTCCGCATCATCTCCCGAGTTGGAATCCCGAAAGAGATTCTCACTGACCAAGGCACCTCGTTTATGTCATGGACACTGAACGAACTGTATGGGTTATTAGGGATTAAGCCAATCCGCACCAGCGTGTATCACCCACAAACGAACGGTTTAGTTGAACGGTTCAATCGCACCCTCAAGAATATAATTAAAAAATTCGTAAGTGAGGACGCACGTAATTGGGATAAGTGGCTCAAACCCTTGTTGTTTTCAGTGCGAGAGGTCCCCCAAGCCTCCACGGGGTTCTCCCCATTCGAATTATTATATGGGCGTAAGCCGCGCGGCATTCTAGATGTGCTGTGAGAAAATTGGGAGGAGGGACCTTCACTAAGTAAAAACGAAATTCAATACGTTATGGACCTGCGCGCAAAACTACACACACACACACACACCCCTAACCCAGGAGAATTTGCGTCAGGCCCAAGAACGGCAAACCCGCCTGTATGACAAGGGTATGCGCCTTAGGGAGTTCGCACTGGGAGATAAAGTACTCGTACTGTTGCCCACATCAAGCTCCAAATTGATCGCCAAGTGGCAAGGACCCTTTGAGGTCACACGGCGAGTCGGGGACGTCGACTCCGAGGTGAGGCGAACGGACAGGGGTGGGGCGCTACAGATTTACCACCTCAATCTGCTCAAACTCTGGAATGAGGAGGTCCCCGTGGCGTTGGTGTCGGTGGTTCCGGAGAAGGCAGAGCTGGGGCCGGAGGTTCAAAAGGGAGCATGGGCATCGCGTACCTCTCTGGTCCCCTGTGGAGACCACCTCTCCCCGACCCAACTTGCGGAGGTCGCCCAGTTGCAGACCGAGTTTTCGGATGTGTTCTCGCCCCTGCCCGGCCGCACCGACCTCATAGAGCACCACATTGAGACGCCCCCAGGGGTGGTAGTGCGCAGCCGCCCTTACCAGCTACCCGAACACAAGAAAAAAGTGGTTCAGGAAGAACTCGAGGCCATGCTCGAAATGGGCATCGTCGAGGAGTCCCACAGTGACTGGATCAGCCCAGTGGTCTTGGTTCGCAAGGCTGATGGGTCGGTCCGGTTCTGTGTGGACTACAGAAAAGTCAACGCGGTGTCTAAATTCGATGCGTATCCAATGCCTCGTATTGATGAGTTGCTTGATCGGCTAGGCATGGCTAGCTTTTACTCGACGCTCGATTTGACAAAGGGGTATTGGCAGATCCCCTTGACTCCATTATCCCGAGAAAAAAATGGCCTTTTCCACACCGTTCAGCTTACACCAGTTTGTCACACTTCCTTTTGAGCTGTTTGGGGCGCCCGCTACGTTTCAGTGGCTGATGGACAGGGTCCTCCGCTCCCACGCCACCTATGCGGCCGCATACCTCGACGATATCATCATTTATATTAATGACTGGCAGCGGCACTTACAATACCTGAGGGCCATCCTTAGGCCACTGAGGCGAGCGGGTCTCACAGCCAACCCAAAGAAGTGTGCGATTGGGCGGGTGGAAGTACGGTATCTGGGCTTCCACTTGGGCAACGAGCAGGTGCGTCCCCAAATTAACAAGACAGCAGCAATTGCAGCCTGCCCGAGGCCCAAGACCAAAAAGTGGGTGAGACAGTTCCTGGGGCTGGCTGGCTACTATCGTAGGTTTATACCTAATTATTCGGACGTCACCAGTCTGCTGACTGATCTCACTAAAAAGGGGGCGCCAGATCCGGTCCAGTGGACGGAGCAATGCCAGCGGGCTTTCTCTGAGGTAAAGGCTGCACTGTGTGGGGGGCCACCTTACACTCCCCTGACTTCTCTCTCCCCTTTATGTTACAGACGGATGCGTCGGACAGAGGGCTGGGGGCCGTTTTGTCCCAGGAGGTGGAGGGGGAGGACCGTCCAGTGCTGTACATCAGCAGAAAGCTGTCAGTACATGAGGGGCGCTACAGCACGATCGAAAAGGAGTGCCTCGCGATCAAGTGGGTAGTTCTCGCTCTCCGCTACTATCTGCTGGGACGCCCTTTCACCCTCTGTTCGGACCACGCGCCCCTCCAGTGGCTCCACCGCATGAAGGATGCCAACGCACGGATCACCCGTTGGTATCTGGCACTCCAACCCTTTAACTTCAAGGTGATCACAGGCCGGGGGCGCAGATGGTTGTGGCAGACTTTCTCTCCCGTCAAGAGGGGGGGGGGAGTCGGCTGCAGGCCGGACAGCTGCCCGGCCTGAGTCGGGCGGTGGGGGTATGTGGCAGCGGGGGCGTGGTCAAGTGCCAGTCTGTGACTGGAGGGCGGAGTCAGGGAAGGTAAGTGGCAGAATCACTACACCTGATGTCAATTAACCTGTGTTTGTGTGTCTTCCCAGTGACCGTGCCCTATATAAAGAGAGAGCAGAGGAAGTGGGCTCTCTCCTGAACCAGCTAACTTGTGTGTGTGTGTGTGTGTGTGTGTGTGTGTGAGACTGGGAGAGTATTTGTGTCTGAAAAGAGCAAATAAATTGAGTTCTGGAACTTTATTCTGGCCTGCCGTCTTTCTGTGCTCCTCCCCCTCCTACGAACTGCTACACCGAGTTTCTTGCTCTGTGGTGAAGACCAGTGGCCAAAGAATCCAGATCCTGGAATGATAAATGTGGATGACCCAGAGGTCAAAAGAGTTGTTCAATCACATGTCATACAGATGCCAGAGCTCAATGACCCATTGGACCAGCTGATGATGTATTACTCATCCTGGACAAAGCTAAAGCGTGCAGTAGCCTGGTTTTTGAAATTGAAAGATCTGCTGAAAGAACTGAAGGCAAAGAAAAAGACTGAACCAAGCTCATCAAGCAGGGAAAGAATGAATCAGTTCAAGAAAGATTATAACGGAACATGACTTACCTGTGAGGATTTGACCAAAGCAGAGACAGAAATTGTGAAATATGCCCAAAAGCAAGGATTCCAAAAAGATCTGGAAATGCTAAAAGAACAACAAAGGGTAAAGAAAAGTAGTTTGCTTCATAAGCTGAGTCCAGTGCTACAAGACGGATTTACGAGAGTGTGAGGCAGGTTGAGCCGTGTGGCAATGCCAGATGACTCAAAGCAGCAAGCCATCTTGCCAAAGGACTCACACATCACAAGGCTTGTTCTTAGACACATTCATGATGTTACAGCACATACGGGAAGAAATCACATGCTGGTTCAATTGTGGCAGAGATTCTGGATCCCTGGAGCAAATGGAGCCATTAGAAGAATCTTGTCTAAGTGCATCGCCTGTAAGAAGCTGCATGGGACAGCTGGCAAGCAATTCATGGCAGATCTACCAAAATGCAGGGTTCTGCCTGACAATCCTCCATTTACGAGAGTTGGCATCAACTACTTTGGCCCATTCCTGGTGAAAAAGAGAAGAGAACATGTAAAAAGGTACGGTGTCATCTTTAGTTGTCTTAACATTTGAGCAGTGCATTTGGAAGTTACATCCTCACTTGACAATGATGCATGCCTGAATGCAATTAGAAGATTCCTTGCGAGAAGAGGACAGGTCAGAGAGATGTATTCAGATAATGGGAAAAACTTCAGAGCAGCTGACAGCAAGATGAAGAAAATGATGAGTGAAACACCAGTATGATTGAAAACCACTTACAACAGAAAGGTGTACAGTGGCACTTCAACCCTCCAACAGGTTCTCACCACGGAGGAACCTGGGAGTGGCTCATCCGCTCTGTGAGAAAGATTCTAAATGTCACAGTAAAGGAACAGCTGATGGATGAAGAGGGTCTCCACACCCTTTTGTGTGAAGCTGAGGCCATCATAAACAGTAGGACCATAACAAAGGCATCTTCTGACATTAATGACTCAGAAGCCTTAACCCCTAATCACCTTTTGTTACTGAAAGTCAAACCTGAGCTGCCTCCAGAAGTGTTCAACAAAGATGATCAGTACGCAAACCGAAGATGGAGACAGGTCCAGTATCTCATGGACATATTCTGGAAGTGCTGGTGCAAAGAGTACCTCGCATAGCTCCAAGAACATCAATGATGGTCAACACCTCAAAGAAACTTCTGTGTCAGTGACATGGTGCTGATTGTGGATGACACGTCGCCCAGAAACTCCTGGCCGCTTGGAAAGATCATGGAGACTTTTCCTGACAGGAGAGGCTTCGTTCGTCAGGTGAAGGTCAAGACTCGGACCAATGAACTTTTGCGCCCAGTAACAAAGCTGTGCCTGCTGCAAGAATCTGAGGGGGATTAATGGACTGTTCTGTGGAATTGCCCTGCCTGGGGTAGAGGAATATAGTTATGGACTGAAGCTAAATTTGCTGTTCAGTTTTGACTAAGTTTAACTAAAAGCAAGATGATATGTGAATTAGTGTATCATTAGGCTCCTTCAGTTTAAGTTTTGAGTAATTGTCTAAATGGCATTGGTAACAATTAGGGGCTGGAAATGTAGGAGCCTAAATGCAGTCTATTTAAGTTAAAATAATTTTACATTTAAAAGGGTACAAGTTCATTAATACAGTAAATATGATTTATAATTTCATGATTCAAAAATGTTAAAATGCATTTGATTTGCTCTGTAAGGTTAAGACAGGACTTTTAATGTGATCCTGATGTCCACTATTGAGGTACTTTATTTTGATATGTGGGGAGTGGGGTGAAATAGGAAATAGAAAGGAGATTGGAGCAAAATAGTTTTTTGACCTCTCTCTCCACGCTACACCCTTGAAATCTGTGCATATTTTATAGATAACTTTCTTCATTTTTGTAATGTTGCTTTTAAGAGTTTCAAGTAAACAGTTAAACATAAGAAGTGAACTCGTGGAATGTTTTCAAGTGTTTTTTGGGACAAGGGAGTTTGCTGAGCATCAAGCTAAAGCTTCAATTGGAACCTAGGACACTACACTGTATTCTGAGCAACATGGTCGGTTCTTGTCCAGATAAATAATGTGCACTTGAATTTGGTTTATGATTTTAAATTACATGTGAATATCTGTGCAAAAACTATTAGACATGTGCAAAGAAAGGTTGTAAGATAGATAGATAGTACTCTCAGATATAACTTTTAAGAGAAGCATCTTGGTGTCAGGTTGATGTCACACTGTGCTTCCAAACTTTGCTTCCACTTGACACATTAACCTGTGATTTAACTCAGTAGTGTGAGAAAATTAATCAACACTTTCTATAAATAAAAATACACTATTGTAAATATTTGGTCTTCAAAGACTAACTGAATACCAAACTGGGTATTACACTGTGCCAGAGTGTGTCTGAATTTCTGTTTTGAAAGACAATTAACACCACACATCAGACCAATACAGAGTTCTTCAGAAGCATTAGCACTAGCAAGACATGAAACAAAAACAAAAAGTGAATTTAAAATATTATAAAATTTCTAGACCCCTTTGAGAAACTGCATAATTCATAATTGCAGCCAGAAATTGATTAACAATCGATGTATCCTTATTCTGTATGTCTGTATGTAAAGTCTACCTCTAAATGTTGTTTATGGAACTTTCCAACTTTGGGTAAATTTAATTACTGTGAAGAATGTAGTGCATTAACCCTCCTACAAGCAGGCTGGTGATGTGTTGGCTTTGCAGATGTGTCTGTGTTTTCATCTTTGGCTAACAGATGTCAGCGCTGCTGTGCATGCTTGTGCTTTTTGGGTAAAACTGAGACAAATTACTGCTTGGCATGGATTCGTGCATCTGCTATTTGGAACAGGTGTTGGCAGACCTGGAGATGCTTTTTTAAAGTCAATATCAAAGGAAAAGACTGGTCTGTGCAGGTTTATGCTGGGGACTAATGTAAATTAATGACCATGTTTGGTGGTGGGGGGAGGTTTGAGCATTTTTCATAATACCTTCTAAAATCTTTTGCAATAAGGCACAAGCGAGTGTTCTTACAGTGGCATGATTTTTTTGTATTAAGTATTGCATGCTGTAAATCCACTCAGCATCTCTCGAGAAGCAATTATTCCCAACACCAACTTATCTCATAAATGATGGAGACAAAAGAAGGGATGTGGTCTCTTGAGATGTCGCCTTGACTATCGATCTGACTAAATGCCACTGTTTCCTTTTCACATGTTTCTGATTGTAGCACTTTTATGGTACTTTGGGCTTTAGATGATGTTTGCACAGCAACCAGGTAGCATTACTCAATGCTTTAATTGCCAAGATTCTATATAACCCTCCAAACCACTACCTGAAAATCAGCCCTGGCTCCAGCAGGAAGTCTCAGTGGACTCTGAAGAAGCCAGAGAGGATGAGGGAGAAAGGGAAAGAGAAATGAGCATGATCATATATGCAGTGGCTTGGTTCACTTTCCTCAGGCACGCCAAGCACCCGGTTCAGCGCAGGCAAATGAGCTTTTTATTTCCGATTCAGAAATCAGTGCATGTCATGCTACCCAGCCACCCGTAGTGATAGCGCTGCATTCTAAACCAGGTGGTGCACTCTCTCCCTTCACTCTTTCACCTCAGAGCAGAAATGTAGCTTCACATGCATGCCAAGTCCTCTGTATCTCTTATCTCTCTGGACACAAATGCAGGGTCCTTGTAAGGTCAGCTGGTAATACATCATTAATGATGATTTAATGAATGGACGTAGCTGAAATCGATATGGCCACAATATAGTCACCTACTCCAGTTTAAAAGTTTCTTTTTCCTATCCTGCAAATGATAGAGATACATGAGATTCACTCCTGTTAAACATAGACTGCAGCCATGAGGCTAAGAGCGAATAACCAAGATGACAGCTTCAAGTAGAAGTAGGAGCTATGGCTATTAATTCTGTCTGAAACCCCTGTGTGTGCACATATCTTGTGGTCTGGTTAGCACAGAATAAACACATGCTGGGGATCAGCATGTGCCACTAATCTGTATCTGCACTCAGATTTCAACCTGAAGTTGGCATGCTTAAACCCGGAAAAGATGAAGTAATATGAATCCTGTCACTATGCCCACAGAAACACCGTAAAAAAAAATCTACTTAGCTAGAAATGGGACTTTTTTTTTTTAAATCCCAGTCATACAGATAATATTTTTATTTGTATCTGCTTGTGACACAAACTAGTAGCCTAATTTAAACCACTGCAAACCTGCCCAGGCAGTTACTATGGATGACTAAATGAATGCTAAATGCATTGCATAGACTCATGTTCACGTTAATGAATGTGGTATTGTTTTGTCCTCCAAGCTTCATATCTGACTGCATGCTCATGCAAAAGTACTAACCCCATTTCCAGAAAAGTTGTGATATTTTCCAAAATGCAGTAAAAGCAAAAATATATTATTTGTTAATTCATATGAATCTTTATTTAACTGACAAAAGTACAAAGAAAAGATTTTCAATAGTTTTACTGACCAATTTAATTGTATTTTGTAAATATAAATGAAGTTAAAATTTGATGTCTGCAACACACTCTAAAGAAGTTGGGACAGAGGCATTATTACCATTGTGTTACATCACCTTTCCTTCAATAACCCTTTTTAATCATATGGAAACTGAGGATACTAATTGTTGCAGTTTTGCAATTGGAATTTTTGTCCATTCTTGATACAAGACTTCAGCTGCTCAACAATCTGTGGTCACCATTGTCTGGTTCTCCTCTTCATGATATGCCATACATTCTCAATAGGAGACAGCTCTGGACTGGCAGCAGGCCAGTCAAGCACACACACTCGGTGTCTTACAAGCCATGCTGTTGCAGCCCACGTAGAATTATCTGGTATGGTCCTGCTCAAATAAGCATGGACTTCCCAGGAAGAGATATTGCCTTGATTAATATGTCTCTCTAAAATCCCAATATATGCCTCAATATATCAATGGTACATTCACTCACACACACACACACACACACACACACACACACACAACTGACCCATGCTGTGGACACTGATGCCCCCATCACAGATGCTGGCTTTTGTACCTTTCTCTGATAACAAACTGGATGGTCGTGTTCACCTTTGGCACTGAGAATGCGATGTCTGGTTTTCCTGAAAACAAGCTGAAATGTGGACTCATCTGACCACAGCACACATTTCCACTGTCTTTCAGTCCATCTGAGATGAGTTCAGGCCCAGAGAAATCGGCAGCATTTCTGGATAGAATTGATGAATGGCTTCCTCCTGGTGTAATACAGTTTCAAGTTGCATTTCTGGATGCAGCGGTGGACTGTGTTAAGTGACAACGGTTTTACAAAGTACTCCCGAGCCCATGTAGTTATATTTGTGACATTAGCATGACAGTTTCTCAGGCAATGCCACCTGAGGGCTCGAAGGTCATGCACATTCAGTAGTGGTTTCCGACCTTGCCCTTTACGCACTGATGCATCTCCAAATTCCCTGAATCTTTTCACAATGTTATGTACTGTATATTTTAAAAGACCTAAAATTTTACATTGAGAAATATTGTTTTTGAATTGACCAACAATTCTCTTATGAATTTTGGTACAAAGGAGTGAGCCACAACCCATCCTTGCTTGCAAAGACTGAGCCTTTGGTGCTACTCCTTTTATACCCAGTCATGTTACCAATTAACCTGCTTATTAAGGAATCTTCCAAAATGGTGTTAATTGAATATCCTATAAACTTTTCAGTCTTATTTTGTCTCTGTCCCAACATTTTTTTTTTTTTTTTTTTTTGTGTGTGTGTGTGTTTTGCAGGCATCAAATTCTAACTTTGTTTATATTTACAAAATATAATTAAGTTTGTAAGTAAAACTATTGAAAATGTTTTCTTTGTACTTTTGGCAGTTAAATAAAGGTTCACATCAATTAACTAATCACAGATTTTTTATTTTTATTGTTTGCATTTTGGAAAAGATCCCAACTTTTCTGGAAATGGTGTTAGTAAAAAGCTTCTTGCTTGTGAATTTTTGCACACCTGGAGAGGACGTGTACCTTTCTTATGTAAGCTTTTTGGCATCCCTGGGGTTACATCTTTAACATGAAGACAAATTGCACAAAATTAATTTTGTATTAAGATAAAAGCTCTGATTCAGAGCTATATATAAGAAAGAAAAAAACCCCACTACTTTATATAGGCTGACAAACTAGTGTGAATAAATTTCAGTTTTTCAGGAAAACCAAAATGGTACGACAGCCAAAAATGGCATGACAAACCAGGATAATGGGCTCCCGCATATGCATGCACCTTGTGCGGCCAACACAGAGCAATCAAGAACATTCACGTTACTGTCTGGTTGGTATTTGAGATAGAAATGTTGTGTCTTTGCTCTTTTCATTTAAAGCATTTGCAAGTGCAAATTCTTCTGAAGACAGTCAAAAGACAAAGAATTTGGAAAATACTGTAATTACTATTATTGTGCTCCATTTTGTACACAGGCAATTTCTAGCCTAATTTGTGCATATTACTCATACCCATGTTCCTGTTTATATCAATGAAAAGTAAAACTGATTCTGGTTGCTGGAGGATAAAGAATCTTATGTTAGCTTATAACCAACAATTAGCATCAAACAAACAGCGAGGGGAAATTATTCAGACACTTTTGTTTTTCTTATTTAGGATATTTAATATTTTATTCCAGTGCTTATAACCATGTCATATTCACACTAGTGCTGTCAAGCGATTAAAATATTTAAACGCAATTAATGTCGCGACTGTCATAGTTAACTAGCGATTAATCGCAATTTAATCGCACATTTTTGTCACATGAAAAACCATTGTAATTCTCTTATCAGCATAAAAAAGTGAATGGGCTTGCTTTGTACCAATGGTTTTTTTTTTTATTGCAGAGCATAACACGTCTTGTCACAGCCACTGCAAAGTTGGGCTGGAGCCGCCGATGGGAAAACGAAACCTAAGCCGAGCACCATGGCTCTTCGTCCTGAGGCGCGGGGCTAGCGCGCCCTGCCCACGCTGGTTCTTTGGGGGGAGGGCAGAGGACTCTGGCTGTGCGGGGCGTGGCATTACAGTCTAGCTGCTATCATTTTTCTAAGCAAAGTCTCTGTTCCAAGTTCCTCGCAGTTTCAAAAGCTTATGAAAAACCTACATCATGTCACAGAGCGTTAATCTCGCGATAAAAAAATTATCGCTCTTAAAATTGAGTCAAGTTAACGCGATAATAACGTGACATTTTTGACAGCACTAATTTACACACATGATGCTTTTTTTAACTTCACAAAAGTATGCATTCATAAGCATAAACTATTATATGTTTAAAAAATGAAATTAATATGGGAAAAATATTTGAACACTATATTCAATTATATATATGCTATATACAGGTATGTAAAGGTTGCATAAAAATCAAACAATTTCTAGGTAAAATTCTGCAAAAAAATGCAAATTCTTGTGCAATTTGCATCTCATTAAAAATACATTGTTGTTAGTGTAACACGGTTGTAACAAACCAGACGCTCGCGGATTGTGAATGAACTCAAGGTTTTCATGAGAACAATGAAAAAAGACAATGTACAAAAGCCAGGCCAGGTCAATACCGAGAGATCCAAAACATTAACGAGGGCTAGACAAATCGTGGTCAGGAAACAGGCAAGAGTCCAAGAACTGGGAATCAGCAAACACAGGCAATCTAAACACAAGGGCTAGACAAATCATAATCGGGAATCAGGCGAGGATCAAAAAACCGGGAAGCAAGAAAAATTAACAAACGAACACAAGGGCTAGGTGAAACAGGAAAAAAAAACAGAAGAGAAAAAGGGTCATACACAAGTAAACAATCCAAATAATAACACGCAGTAGGCTCACGAAATGTAGAGGCAATACTGTGCAATGAACAAAACAAACAAAGGGGTATAAATACAAATGGAAACAAAAAGGTACAGGTGATGGTGATTAGAACTCAGGGGAGCCACTCCTAGGAAGTGGCTCTGGGTTGGCTGACAGAGTGCATGTGGTAGTGACTGGTGTGTGAGGGGGGTTGTGGGAAGTGGAGTCCTGAGTTGGGTGAGCCCAGGAGCGTGACAGTCTCCCCCCCCCCCCCAAGGAGGCCAAGGGACGAGGACGACCACGGCAACCACTACCCATGCTGCCAGGAACACTCCTGAGTGAGCCATCAGAACTGTCACGGTGCTGGACAGAAGGCCATCGCCACAGATGACCTCTGGAACCACTGCTGCACAGACTGCTGGGAGGGCTGGACATATAGCGCTTGGGATGGCCCCTAGGCTGAGACGCGGGCTTCTCTGGATGATGCTGATGGAACTCTTCCACCAACCCTGGATCCAGGATATCTTGTGCGGGAACCCAGCTACGCTCCTTGGGCCCATAGCCCTCCCAGTCCACAAGGTACTGCAGAGTCCCTACTCTCCTTCTGGAGTCCAGCAACCGGCAGACAGCATACACAGGGGTGCCTTCTACATACACCGGAGGTGGGGGTGCGACATCGGGTGTGGCCTCGCCCAACGGACCTGAGACAACAGGTTTCAAGAGAGATACATGAAATGAGTTAGAAACACGGTAATGCACAGGCAGATCTAATTTGTAAGTAACTTCATTAATTCGCTGGAGAATTTTAAACAGACCAATGTATTTGGGCAATAATTTTCTACCTCCCTCAGGAAACCTGAAGTCCCGGGTCAACAGCCACACTCGGTCTCCAGGGAGGTAGGTAGGTGTGTCACCTCTATGACGATCCGCCAGCCTCTTGTGTTGGCAGAGGACGTTCTCGATCTGCTGGTGGGTCTGTTCCCAGACCTGCTCACTCCATTGCATCCAACTGTTAATGGCCGGGTTGTCAGGGGGCATGGCAGACCATGGTATTAAGGAGGGTTGGTAACCCAGCATACACTGAAAGGGTGTGAGACCTGTAGCAGAGCTAATTAATGAGTTTTGGGCCATTTCTGCCCATGGCAAGTAGTTTGACCAGTCGGCTTGATTATCATGATAGTATATTCTCAGAAACTTTCCCAGTTCTTGGTTGACCCTTTCATATTGACCATTAGACTGGGGATGGTAACCGGAGGTGAGACTGACGTTAACTCCCAGTCTCTCAGAGAATGCTGACCATACATGAGATGTGAATTGAGGCCCTCAATCAGATACTATATCCTCTGGAATACCAAACATATGGAACACATAGTTAAAAAGGGCTTCAGATGTCTGAAAGGTGGTAGTTAATGAAGGGAATTAATCTAACACCTCGTGAAAACCTATCAACAATGGTCAGAATGACCATGTAGTTCTGTGAAGGGGGCAGGTCAGTAACAAAGTCTACCGCTATATGTGACCATGGATGAGAAGGGACAGGCAAGGACATTAGTTTACTGGCAGGGAGAGTTTTGAGTGTTTTGCACTTTGAACAGGTGATGCACGAGGAGACAAACCTATGGATATCTGACAGCATATTTTCCCACCAATATCTGCCAGACAATAACTGGTGCATACGTGTCTTTCTCGGATGGCCAGAAGTCAAAGAGGAGTGGGCTCACATAATTAATTTGTCCCTGCATTGAGTGGGTACATACTTCCTTCCTATGGGACAAGCTTCCAGGGCAGGAGTGACAGATAGTTCTTGGTCAATCTCTTCGTCTATTTCCCATTGAATAGGGGCAACCACAACTGATGGGCATAGTATATTAACAATCTCAGGGGAAGACTCAAGACTGGGATATATACGAGAAAGGGCATCTGCTTTGGTATTAGGGGAACCGGGATGATAAGAAATGGAAAAATTAAAACGATAAAAGAATAGGGACCACCAGGCCTGATGGGGGTTGAGCTGTTTAGCTGACCGTAAATATTCCAGGTTTGTATGATCCGTTAACACTAGGAAGGGGTGTGTAGCTCCCTCTAGCCAATGGAGCCATTCTTCGAAAGCTAGTTTCATGGCCAGCAATTCTCTACATCCTATACTGTAATTCCGTTTGGCAGGGGACAGTTTATGGGAGTAGAAGGCTATCGGATGTAATTTACAGGGGTCACCTACGTGCTGGGACAGCACAGCTCCAGTGCCTACCTCAGAGGCATCTACCTCCACCATGAAAGGCTGAGTGGGATTAGAATGCTTCAAAATGGGGGCAGAGGTGAAGGCCATCTTGAGGGATTTGAATGCTTCTTGTGCCTGGGGATTCCATGAGAGTTTTTTGGCATTTCCTTTCACTAAGGTGGTAAGAGGAGCTGCTAGACTACTGAAATTGCGAATGAAACAATGGTAGAAATTAGCAAACTCAAGAAATCGCTGGAGTTCCTTTATGGAAGTAAGGACAGGCCAATTAGTTATGGCTTCTACTTTCTTATCATCCATAATGACACCCTCAGGACTAATGACGTAGCCTAGGAAAGAAGTAGAAGGGAGATGAAATTCACACTTCTCCCCTTTAACATACAGCTGGTTTTCAAGCAGATGCGTAAGGACAGAACAAACATGACGAATATGAGTTTTCAGATTAGGGGAATAAATCAAGATGTCTTCGATGTAGGCAATAACATATTGGCCAAACATATCCCTGAGGACATCATTTATAAATGCTTGGAATATGAACAGGGCATTATGCAACCTGAAGGGTATTACTAAATACTCATAGTGCCCCCTAGTGATAAGAAATGCAGTTTTCCATTCATCACCTTCCTTAATATGGTCTAAATTGTATGCACTTCTTAAGTCAAGTTTTGTAAATATAGACACTCCATGAAGTTGTTCTAGTGCTACGTAAGGTATTAGGCAGAGACCCGTCCACCCGTAAATTTGACGGGCAATTGCCGATTTCAACGGGCAAGTATACACACAGACGGATACTGAAACGGACGATAATGCCGAAAATTTTCGCACATGAATACTCCCACATGTCATCCGATAAATCCAGTTATGTTCCGCCCACACACGGACTGGCCATCGGGAGTAGCGGGAGTTTTCCCGGTGGGCTGGTGGTTCAGCGTGGGCCGGCGGAGAAAAAAAAAAAAAAAACAGTTGCGCGCTGGCCTTTAATATGATAAGCAATGTTAACAGTTTCTTTAACAAACTGTTAACATTGCTTATTACAGTTGCGCGCTGGCCTTTAATATGATAAGCAATGTTAACAGTTTGTTAAAGAAACTGTTAACATTGCTTATCATATTAAAGGCCAGCGCACAACTGTTTTTTTTTTTTTTTTTTTTCTCCGCTGGCCCACACTGAACCACCGGCCCACTGGGAAAACTCCCGCTACTCCCGATGGCCAGTCCGTGTGTGGTTCCGCCATCATTTACAAATCGTAAGAAACACAGTTTAATACGAAAAATACTGAAAACTTGAAATGAAAAATCAGAATATTTCATCGTTTCCGCCATTTTGGCCCGCACTGAATCTTGTAACATGCGGACTGAATAAATCGCGAATTCTGATTGGTCGAAAATTGCCAAACACCCTGCGTTGTAGTTTCCTCTTTCTTGGCGGGAGAACCGCATTTTTTTTTGCTGACTCACTCTTCTGGATCAAGATGAATCCTAACAAACGCCCCAAATTGAATGTGACAAAAACTGATTCGTTTTTCCACAAAAAGACAGAAAAGGTATGTGTGATACATTGATTAACAAGGGGGGTTCATTGGGGTATGGTAAAATAGAATACTGTTGGTTTTTTTTTTTTATTAAATACTGTAACTAGATCAAAAGATTATATACAATTCATTGTTGTTTATTTTCTTTTCACTTTTGTTACCAAATCAAACACCATACATACATCTGATACATTCAGGAGTGAAACTGAAAAAAATACAAAGTAAAAATATGCAATATTTCTGATCAAAAATTACACGCCATTTCACCCTGAAAATGTCCTAGAATGCAGGAAATGAAGTCTAAATTTCAAAAATTTTCTGGGGGGGCATGCCCCCAGACCCCCCTAGAGGGACTTCGCGCCTGCGGCGCTCGTCTTCGCACCTGCGGCGCTCGTCTTCGCACCTGCGGCGCTTATCAGGATTATATAAAATATTATTTTTGACTGGTAAATTTCTTTTTCTGCCTAATACCCTAGTGCTACGGGGACTAAAGGCAGCGAGTAAGAATTGGGTTTAGTGATCTGATTTAACCCATGATAATCAATGCAGGGCCTAAGTCCCCCATCTTTCTTGTTGACGAAAAATAACCCTGCAGCTGTGGGAGAAGTAGAAGGACGGATGAAACCCTGTTCTAAAGCCTCCTGAACATACTCCTCCATAGCTCTCTCCTCCGCCTGAGTGAGTGGATAAATCCTAGACTTAGGTGGAATAGCATCATCTAGTAACTCAATGGAACAGTCATATTCTCTGTTTGGTAGCACTTTTCTTGCTAAATACTTCTAACAGGTTACTGTATTTGGGAGGAATGGAAACTACAACATTGGCATTGGGGCTTTCTACAGTTGTTGACGATACCTTAACTGTGGGAAGCGCTAGACAGTGGTCATAACAGTAACTGGACCACAAGAGTATTTCTTTATTGGACCAAGATATGACGGGGTTATGTTTTCTCAGCCAGGGCAAACCTAAAATAATAGCATACTCACAAGAATTCAATACAAAAAAATGAATCTCTTCTGAATGTAAAGCACTGACAGTCATATTAATGGGTTTCATGACCCAGTTAGGCGGCACGGTGGTGTAGTGGTTAGCGCTGTCGCCTCACAGCAAGAAGGTCCTGGGTTCGAGCCCCGGGGCCGGCGAGGGCCTTTCTGTGTGGAGTTTGCATGTTCTCCCCGTGTCCGCGTGGGTTTCCTCCGGGTGCTCCGGTTTCCCCCACAGTCCAAAGACATGCAGGTTAGGTTGACTGGTGACTCTAAATTGACCGTAGGTGTGAATGTGAGTGTGAATGGTTGTCTGTGTCTATGTGTCAGCCCTGTGATGACCTGGCGACTTGTCCAGGGTGTACCCTGCCTTTCGCCCATAGTCAGCTGGGATAGGCTCCAGCTTGCCTGCGACCCTGTAGAAGGATAAAGCGGCTAGAGATAATGAGATGAGATGAGATGACCCAGTTAACAAGGCCTTCTCACACGGGGTCCCCATTGACAGCAGTCAATCTCAGCAGCGTTTCCAGTGGCTCCACAGGAATCTGGAGTTGCTCTACCAGCTCGGCGTGAATAAAGTCTCCTTCAGCTCCGGAGTCAATTAGTACTGAGAACACAAAGACAGACTGAGAGCAGTTAACTGCCATGGGTAGGAGAAAGGACTTGGAGACCAACCACATTAGCATGTGGAGTAGGTTCCACGTGCTTTCCTGGGGTTGGCGCCGAAGTTCTGTGTCGACGGATTTGACAGTCATATAGAATGTGACTGGCAGTTCCGCAATAGAGACATAGCCCATCATGGAGACGTCATTGCTTTTCCTCCGCAGACAAATGGAACGAGTCACATGGCATGGGTTCTAGGGATTCTGGACCCTCATGAGTCCGGGTTGTAGGTGATTTACAAAGACCTCTCCCATGCTTCAGTTGGTCTAGGTGAATGGCTAATGAGATCAGCTGCTCTAGAAAAAGACCGTCATCCTTACAAGCCATTTCCACTAGGATGTCGGAGTTCAGTCCATTGCAAACTGTCACTAGTAATGCTGGCTTATTCCAACCACTCCCAGCCACAGGAGTGTGAAATTCCAAAGCGTAATCAGAAATTGAACGATTACCCCGATGTAGTCGGGTGAGTAATTCCCCTTGAGAGTAGCCCTCATTGGCGTGATTGAAGACCGCTTTAAATTCTTTAACAAAGTGGTCATAAGTGTAGGATTGGATGATGGGCCGCTCCTACACTTATGACATCTAAGGCCTTGCCCGTAAGGCGAGAAATCACAAAAGAAATACGAGCCTTGTCAGCGCTCAGAGGGGAATTCGCGAAAAATATTGAACATTGTAACAAAAATCCTTTACACTGATTAGGTAAGCCATCAAATTTATCTGGTTTATTGACAACAAACGAACTGGTAACAACCGTGGGGGGGAGCAGCTTGATTGGTAACTATAGGTGAGCCGGAGGAGCTGAGTTGTTGGAGTTGGGTGGTGATTTCTCTCATGCTTTCAACAATCTGCACCAACTGTTTTTGCTGCTCACCTTGCTGTTGTGTGAGAGTCTGGATGGACTGAGTCACGGAGTCAAAATGCTGGTGATGTTGTCCCAGCATCTGTCCTTGGCTGCTAAGCGCTACCTGTAACTCCGTGTAATCCGCCGTCTGCATGAGTGCACAGTATTCTGTAATGCGGCTGTAACAAACCAGATGCTCATGGATTGTGAATGAACTCAAGGTTTTCATGAGAACAATGAAAAAAGACAATGTACAAAAACCAGGCCAGGTCAATACCGAGAGATCCAAAACAGTAACGAGGGCTAGACAAATCATGGTCAGGAAACAGGCATGATTCCAAGGACTGGGAATCAGCAAACACAGGCAATCTAAACACAAGGGCTAGGCAAATCATAATCGGGAATCAGGCGAGGATCGAAAAACTGGGAAGCAAGAGAAACGGGCAAACAAACACAAGGGCTAGGTGAAACAGGAAAAAAAAACAGAAGAGAAAAAGGGTCATACACAAGTAAACAATCCAAATAATAACACGCAGTAGGCTCACAAAATGTAGAAGCAATACTGTGCAATGAACAAAACAAACAAAGGGGTATAAATACAAATGGAAACAAAAAGGTACAGGTGATGGTGATTAGAACTCGAGGGAGCCACTCCTAGGAAGTGGCTCCGGGTTGGCTGACGGAGTGCATGTGGTAGTGACTGGTGTGTGAGGGGGATTGTGGGAAGTGGAGTCCTGAGTTTTGGGTGAGTCCGGGAGAGTGACAGTTAGTTGGAAAGATTTCACACAATAAATAGCAATCATGTTGAAGGTGAAGGAGCTTCCTTCCTGAAGTTCTCAGGGACAAAATTATTAATAAACCAAAAAAAAAACACACTTGAATGGAGCTGTTTCTTTGCAAATGGTACTGTAGCATTACACGCCATTGAAGGAATCATGAATAGAGCAATGTACCAGGACATATTAGAGCAGAATTTAATCTCATCAGCCAACAAAATCAATCTGGAAAGAAGATGGATGTTTCAACAGGTCAACAACCCTAAGTGTACAGGCAAAATAAATCAAGAAGGACTCGCATGGCTTAGACTGGAATCCCACTGAAAAATTATGGAGGACTTTGACATTATGGGATATCCATGGGAATTGAAGATGATTTGCAAAGAGGAATGGGCCAAAATTGAGCCACAAGGATTCAAAAAGCTAATATCTTCTCGCTGTAGATGTCCTAAAGCTCTAACTGCCAACAACAGCTTTGGAACAAAGTACTAATATTAATGATAATTTTTGGTATACTGAATACCTTCCCCTCTACTAATTTAGTTATTTTAAACATATCTTTGCTTATGCTTTTGAATACATAGCTGCTTTTTGTTAATATTTATAAGTACAACGTTTAAAGACATTATTTGTGCAAATGTGAACCAGATATATTCCCTGGAAGTATATTAAATAACAACAAAAAAGTAATACTTTTTATCCTCAGTGTAAATAACCACACCTGCCATGACAAAATAAAATAATGATAGTGGCTTTGAAAGGGTTTCCAGCACAGAATTTAGTCTTTTCCTGTTTCTTCACATGCAGCAGTAAAATACCTTAGGGTGATCATTGACTCCAGTCTTTCATTTGAAACTCATATCAATAACATTACCTGGATAGCTTTCTTTCCTCTCAGAAATATTGCTAAGATAAGAAATATAATGTCACTACATGACGCAGAAAAACTAGTTCATGCTTTTGTTACCTCCAGGTTGGATTATTGTAATGCCTTACTGTCTGGATGTTTCAATAAGTGCATAAACAAGCTCCAGTTAGTTCAAAATGCAGCAGCAAGAGTCCTTAGTAGAGCTAGAAGATATGACCACATCACCCCTGTCCTATCCACACTGCATTGGCTCCCAATCAAATTTTGTACTGATTATAAAATACTACTATTGACCTTTAAATCACTGAATGGTCTCGCACCACAGTACCTGAGCGAACTTCTGCTCCTTTATGACCCACCATGCCTACTTAGATCAAAAGGTGCAGGCTATCTGCTGGCACCTCATATAGTGAAGGCTACATCAGGAGGCAGAGCCTTTTCTTACAAAGCCCCACAGTTATGGAACAGCCTTCCAAGTAGTGTTTAGGACTCAGACACAGTCTCAGTGTTTAAGTCGAGGCTGAAAGCATATCTGTTTAGTTAAGCCTTTTGTTAATAGTTTTATTAGGTAAAGGAGTATATCTGGGGGGCCCTCAGGCATAGAGTATTTTGGTAAACTGGGATGTGTGGATGATGTCAGCCCCCCACTCACTTGCTCACTTGGGTTTGTTAATGGTGCTAATATCTTCTCACTTGGGCTGCTGCTTATGTCCCAGGGCACGCTCATGCCTGTGTTACCTTCTGGCTCTCCCCTTTTAGTTATGCTGTCATAGGTAGTTTTGCTGGAGTCCCTGCTTGCACTCAACACAAAATATATACTGTTCTTACTCATTAGGTGACATGGGGCATACCTAACAACCTGTGTTTTCTCCCCCCCGTCTGTCCCTCTGAATTACGTGTCGATCCTGAGATTGAGATGCTGACCTCTTCTGCTCCTTGGATCTACCTGATCCATCCTGATGCCCTACATCTGGCTGGAGTCTCATTATGTTGCTCCTGTGGAGAATGGCCCCAAAAGGACAGACAAAAGTTGCACTTGGAAGATGGCTCTGGACACTTACAGTCATGCTTTTATGGCTGAGGACTACAGTTAACTTGCTAACTTAAGGACTGCAGTTGTCATGAACAGTTTTGCACTCAAGTTTCCATCAATTAACAGTTTATAATGCCAACAAAACAGACTTCATGTTAAAACTATAATGAATTTCCTAGTTTCACTGTTATACTTTGTGTCTACTATATAAGACACAGTAATAAAAGCAAGTTATTTATAATCATGTTGTCTGTTATCACCTAAATGAGGGTGGGTTCCCTTTTGAGTCTGGTTCCTCTTAAGGTTTCTTCCTCATGTTGTCTGACGGAGTTTTTCCTTGCCACAGGCTTGCTCATTGGGGATAGATTAGGGATAAAATTAGCTCATGTTTAAAGTCTTTAATTTTCTGTAAAGCTACTTTACCAGAATGTCTATTGTTAAAAGCACTATAGAAATAAACTTGACTTTTCATCTCATCTCATTATCTCTAGCTGCTTTATCTTGTTCTACAGGGTCACAGACAAGCTGGAGCCTATCCCAGCTGACTATGGGCGAAAGGCAGGGTACACCCTGGATAAGTCGCGAGGTCATCACAGGGCTGACACATAGACACAGACAACCATTCACACCTATGGTCAATTTAGAGTCACCAGTTAACCTAACCTGCATGTCTTTGGACTGTGGGGGAAACCAGAGCACCCGGAGGAAACCCACGCAGACATGGGGAGAACATGCAAACTCCACACAGAAAGGCCCTCGCCGGCCACGGGGCTCGAACCCGGACCTTCTTGCTGTGAGGCGACAGCGCTAATCACTACACCACCATGCCACCCCGTAGACATAAGTATTTGAAAAAAAAATCCGAATGTATACATAGTGCTATTCCTTCATCACATTTAGTCACTTTATAGGTCCAGGGTAAAAGTAACGAAAAGTGAGATTTGGATATTCAAACAAGTAGAAATTCAACCAAACAGTTCAGTCCAAGAATTAAGTCAAGTTTATTTGTATAGCGATTTACAAATTATTATTATTATTACAGGAGAACCTGGAGGAAACCCTATGTGAAACTCCATACAGACTCTTGACCCTGGACATGTGAGTTTGCAGTGCTACTGTTCGCCGCACCACTGTCTCATAAATTGGAAATAAAAAAGAGTGAAACAACAGAAAAGCTCTCATCCTATTGTTAGGAAATCATGAACTCAAATCTCACCAATGCTACAGCCATCCATGCCCAAGAGCCAAAGCAAAAAAATATAGGTTGGCGGGACATCATACTCTCTTACCCATGAATCACAGCAACATTAGCCAAATGTAGGTGTCTGTGAGTGTCTCATATATGTAGAAGAGGGTAGATAGCACTTTCCTCTATGTGTTTTACATTGCCCTTTGATGCAGTATGAGCAACATGACTGGCTTCATGTGTCCCCAGTTGGTATTTATGATACAATGGGAAGATTGATATGTGGGAATTGACAGGTGAACAAATTGGTAGAAAATAAAATAGCTCTATATGGCACCAAAAATGGGTTATTGGAGTGTATATCAGTGTATACACAGTAAACAGTGTATACACAGAGATAAGGGACCCAAAATGTAACTGCAAATTACTTTTATGTGTGCTACAGGTAAAATATCCAAGTATCAGACAAATTGCATTAAAAACAAACTGTGACACATTTGTTCATTATGCTGAAACAATGTAAGCCTTTTGGCTATGGTATGCTTGCCTCATAAATTTGATTTGAAACCATGTCATGTGTCTTACAAACAGTTTGATGTGCATTTGTGTCCCTTTCATATGAAATGAAATTTCAGTGAGCTTCTGTCTAATTGCCATTCTGCCCTCCTCTGCATGTCACTGTGGGTTGACAGTATGTAAGCCTGGGGATGAGTTCATTAAAAAGAATGGCAGGTTCATAATTAGTGCAATAGCCTCTATCTTTCTGCTTTAATCTCTTTAAATTATAATGTTATATGGCACAGCCAGTTCCCAGATAGTGTCAAATTTATCCATCATTTCGAATGCATACTTTCATTCAGTGGTACAGTTCAGTGCCTCGAAAAGTCTCAAGCATTAATGATGAAATATTATTTTTGCTCTGTGTTTGAAAATAATATTCAGTATCTATAAAGTTGGACAAGGAATCCTTTTAAACATCATTGCTTCTGACCAAGCAAAACTATTCACTGTTCTTGACTTCATTATTGAATATGAATGTCCTTTGCCATACAGCATACACTGAAGTTATAATTCACAATTTAGTTCTGTAATTTACATGCATGGGTTAGCAATAGCAATGGTCTGAGTCATTACCCCCAACTAATTTCCATCTGAACTGGATGACAACATGCTGGACAGACATTAAGGCAGAAGAGACCTGGCTGGATACACACCTGTGAGCTGGCCACCAGTCTAATACCATCTGACAAACTCAAGAGGGGTGATTGATGTCTTTGGTTTGTCCAGTGGAGTGTGTGTGTCACACATGAATACGGCACATTTCTAAAGGGAGAACTCACTTTACATTTTCAAAACAAACAAGCAATAAAAATTGTACACAAACATGAGCAGATGTCTAGCTTCTTAGCTCTTTTGACCTAGATGCATTATCTGTAATATGCGCATCACAGTCGATAGAAAGTGGCAGCCCTGGTTATAATAGCTGGTGCATTTAAAATATTAGCATTAATGAAGCAACAGGATTCAAGATCTCCCTGAAAAGAAGTGTATCTTAACTACGTTTTATGTTTCTTCAGCTTTATAGCTTTTCCGAAGCTTTATATTTCTAATGAAAGGCTTATTTGACAAAGAAATACAATATAATATGTATTATTCTATCCACATTCACTGAATATGAGCGATTGCGTGCCCTGATTGGTTACTCTACTACTAGGATATCAGCTCATATACCATGAGCAGAGAAAAACAAAATGGTGGAGCATGTTGCTGAACCAACTGAGGATGAAATAAAAACTCTATTCAAAAACAAAACCCCCAAAAATACAAAAAAAGCAATAAAATATGGAATAAAAGTATTTGATGGTAAGAATGGGGTGGCACGGTGGTGTAGTGGTTAGCGCTGTCGCCTCACAGCAAGAAGGTCCGGGTTCGAGCCCCGTGGCCGGCGAGGGCCTTTCTGTGCGGAGTTTGCATGTTCTCCCCGTGTCCGCGTGAGTTTCCTCCGCATGCTCCGGTTTCCCCCACAGTCCAAAGACATGCAGGTTAGGTTAACTGGTGACTCTAAATTGACCGTAGGTGTGAATGTGAGTGTGAATGGTTGTCTGTGTCTATGTGTCAGCCCTGTGATGATCTGGTGACTTGTCCAGGGTGTACCCTGCCTTTCGCCCATAGTCAGCTGGGATAGGCTCCAGCTTGCCTGCGACCCTGTAGAACAGGATAAAGCGGCTAGAGATAATGAGCTGAGATGAGATGGTAAGAATGTATCTTTTTTATTTTTCAAGAATTATTATTATAGCATTTTTCACAAATTGCTACTGTCATTTCACCAGTTTGTTTACATTCTAAGCAGAAATTATTTTGTCTGACATTTTGTATAAAGTGTTTATGTTAAATTTGCAAAAAATAAAAATGCTCTGTTTCTCAAAATCCAGTGAATGTGTATCAAATAATGCAGTTATTCCACTCAATCTTATCATACATGACTTATAGCCAACTCAGCACTATGCACCTTATCGGCTATCAGCTCATGTATGACTCGATTTCTTGGAATAACTGTTAAACATATATAGGGGATATTACACAGTGACGTAAGATATGAAGTTTATCTTTGAGTGGTGAATGTATATATTCACAAGTGAGTGAAGTGAATGAGTGAAAATATTTTCAACACAAGAAAATAAACTTCATACGTTTGTGCCACAGTGTAATGTTGTTTGTATTATATGGGCACATCCACAAAAAAATGACAGTTAATCAAAGGATTTTAATTTTGAACCAGTTCACCATTTCAACAACACATGTCCAGTCAGTGGGAAAACACTGGGAGTGACATCATCATTGTGAAATATCGGAAAATATGTCACTCAGATCTGTGATGTATTTCGGATGAAAAATGCGAGTTTTTCAACACGAGAAGATAAACTTCATATCTTCAAGCCAACGTATGATGCTCTTTTTATTATATAGACACATTCACAAACAAAAAGTACCCAAATTTATCAAAACAATTCATCAATTTTCTCATGAGTGACATATAGAGATTTATGTCATGGTTTTGGATCTCCATGTCCTGGATATAGTTCATATAAAAAATACAAGTGGTGTATTTCACAGTAAAAAAAAAAAAGTGTCCACATAATATATGGGTCCATATAATATATAATATACTTGAACTGTTGGCTTTGTTGGTTTGAATAATAAGAAGGGCTCGTTTAAGTCAAGGGGTATTTTATTGTAAAATAATAACAAAACAAACCAAGGGAAAACCAACAAAGAATTAAAGTAAAAACAAAGGGGAAACCAAAACCACAAAGGAGAAACAAGCAGGCAATTCTGCTATGATTTCTGTGCTTGACTCTCACCTTCCTCATCTTTCTCCGTCGCAGAGGGCTGACATAGTGGAAATAGTCAGCCAGTTCCCTGAGCTCTTTGGCGATGTACCAAAACAAACGCGAGTTCTCGAGCATGATATTGATGTTGGCGCTGCAGTTCCCATCAAGCAGCATCCATACCGCGTTAATCCTGCAAAGAGGGCGATTTTGAGGAAGGAGGTGGAGTACATGTTGGCGAATGGCATTGCTGAGCCTAGTTTGAGTCCCTGGAGTTCTCCTTGTCGTCTTGTAGCTAAACCTGATCACACGTTCCGTTTTTGTACTGATTACCGCCGTGTCAATGCAGTCACGGTACCTGACTGTTATCCTCTTCCGAGGCTTGATGACTGCATTGACAGGGTGGGGTCAGCTGTGTTTGTGAGCAAATTTGATCTGCTCAAAGGTTACTGGCAAATTCCGTTGACAGCCAGAGCCAAGGAAATTTCTGCCTTTGTAACACCAGACGATTTTCTGTCTTATCGCGTAATGGCGTTCGGCATGCGTAACGCTCCCGCGAGTTTTCAGAGACTGATCAATACAGTGTTGTCGGGTATGTCTAATTGTGAGGCCTATCTTGACGATGTTGTATTGCACAGTCCTGATTGGTCCAGTCACCTTGTCCAAATTCGAGAACTGTTTCAGCGTCTCTCGTCTGCAAATTTGACCATCAATTTGGCAAAATGCGAATTTGGAAAGGCTACGGTTACGTATCTCGGCCGCTTGGTGGGAGGGGGTAAGGTGCATCTGTTGGATGCAAAAATCTCTGCCATCTGCAATTTTCCTGCCCCTGCTGATCGCCGCGAGCTCCGCAGATTTCTTGGCATGGCGGGCTACTATCGTGCGTTTTGCAAGAACTTCTCTGCAGTAGTAGCCCCGTTAACGGATTTGTTAAGTCCGAAGGTTCCGTATGCCTGGTCGGAGCAATGCAGTAGGGCTTTTGAAAATCTGAAGTCGCTTTTGGTTGCGGCTCCAGTTTTGAGCACGCCTGATTTTTTCAAAGCCCTTCTCCCTTGCTGTCAATGCATGTGACTATGGTGCTGGAGCTGTCCTCCTCCAGCTCGGTGCTGATGACATTGAACATCCCATCTCTTATTTCTCTAAGAAATTTAGCCTTCCACAGCGGTCGTATTCGACCATAGAGAAGGAGGCACTAGCCCTGGTCCTTGCTGTACAACACTTTGAGGTTTACTTGGGTGCCTCAAAGAACATCGTTGTCTATACTGACCATGACCCGTTGATGTTCATCTGGTGCATGCGTAATGCAAATCAACGGCTCATGCAGTGGTGTTTGATCTTGCAACCTTTCAACTTGCAGGGTAAACACATTTGGGGTATGGACAACGTTATAGCGGACGCTTTGTCCAGAGTGCCTTAGTGGTGTCTTCTACGGTATACCCGTATGATTTTTTTTGTTGTTGTTGTTGTATTTGTTTTGGTGTTTGGTAATGTCTTATGTATATATACGTACATATATATGAACCATTACGCGTTTTGTTTGCCTTATTGTGCCTATGTTTGTGCCACACACCCGTTCTCTCTGTGGACGTGGTGCGCGTGCACGTTTTTTTACTTAATTATGTTTGTGTGTCTTGCACCCGACCTGCCTGTGGACGTGGTGTATGACATTGTTTTTTGTGTTAGTAATTTGGGGACTATGTCACCACCTTAGTGGGGAGGTGTTACGTCCTCCTACCACTAGGGGCCCCAGTACATTTTTGTTTGGTTGTTGCACTTAATTGTTTCACAGGTGGTTGGTGTAGAGCCAATGATGTCTCCTCTATAAATACTAGGGTGGGAGTCTGAACACACTCGCTCTCTCCTCGGGGGCTGGCTCCATGTCTCTTTGATGCCTGCTTGTTTCTCCTTTGTGGTTTTGGTTTCCCCTTTGTTTTTACTTTAATTCTTTGTTGGTTTTCCCTTGGTTTGTTTTGTTATTATTTTACAATAAAATACCCCTTGACTTAAATGAGCCCTGTGACTTTTGTCATAAATGTTACACTGCTATATCAGTTTGTAACATCAATGGTGCTGCAGTTTGATTATTTCAGAAATCAGTGTGTTTGTAGCACCTTTGTATATTTGTGTCTGTCTATTCTTGGGTTTCAGTCACGTGACTTTTCTTAGCGATTTCACTTCCGGTAAAACAGCTGGTAGTCAAGGAAAACAAAATGGCTGCCATAGTGCAAACAACTAGCGATAACTTATCAGAGTACATGCATAACCTAGAAGCCACTGCTGGCTTTAGATATTGTGGCAGCGGGGGCATGGTCAAGCATCGGTCTGTGACCGGAGGACGGAGTCAGGAAAGGTAAGTGGCAGAATCACTACACCTGTCATTAATTAATGTGTTTGTGTGTCTTCCCAGTGACTGCACCCTATTTAAGGAGAGAGAGCGAGAGCAGAGGGAGCTCTCTCCTCACCCAGATGACTGATGTGTGTGCGTGTGTCTGAGGGTAGGAAAGAGTAACTATATAAGCTGAAAAGCAAAATAAACAGAGTTTTGTGAACTCAGTTCTGGCCTGCCGTCCTTCTGTACTCCACCCACCTATACGAACTGTTACAGTGGTGCCGAAACCTGGGAATGAGCACAGAAGAGAACAGCCCCATGGAGTCCTCCCCTTCACAGACCTGATCCACGCCCTCACCACGGCTCCTCAGAGCCGGCACCAGGCGCTGCTCGCCCTCCGAAAGGAGCAAGAACAATGGTTCGAGGCCCTGGTGCTGGCACAACAGGAAGATCATCGGGTGTTCCGGCACCTCCTCGCGTCAGCAGGGTCTACCAATGCTCCCACCGCTGGCCCGTCCCCCCTCACCCTAACAAAGATGGGCCCGCAGGACGACCCCGAGGCATTCATCACGCTCTTTGAGCAAGTCGCGGAGACCTCGGGGTGGCCGATGGATCAGTGCGCGGCACGCCTCCTCCCCCTGCTAACGGGAGAGGCGCAGCTGGCCGCGCTACAGCTCCCCGCCGACCGCCGGCTGGCCTACGTGGACCTTCGCCGGGCCATCCTCCAGCGTGTGGGGTGCACCCCCGAGCAGCAGCATCAGCGCTTCCGCGCTTTGCGCTTGGAGGAAGTCGGCCGGCCATTCGCGTTTGGCCAGCAACTCCGGGACGCCTGCTGGCAGTGGTTGAGGGCCGACAACTGCGATGCCAAGGGACTCATGGACCAGGTGGTACTGGAACAGTTCATCGCACGTTTACCAGCAGGAACCACAGAGTGGGTCCAGTGCCACCGCCCGGCGTCGCTGGATCAGGCAATCGAGCTGGCGGAGGACCATTTGGCAGCTGTCCCGATGGCAGGACAGCAGACGACCTCTTCTCTTCTCTCCTCTCTCTCTCTCTCCCCTCCTCGTGTGTCTCCTCCTCGCCCCATTCCCCCACCGTGGAGACGGGGGCCGGCACCACCCCAGCCGGCCCGCCGCACCCGCGGTGCCCTTCCGTTTCTCCCTTCTGTGTCTGTCTCCCCCCCCCCCCCCCAGGTGAGTGAGCCCCAGAGCACTAGTGCAGAGAGGAAGCCCGGGCCGGTTTGCTGGCGCTGCGAGGAGCTGGGCCACCTCCAACAGCAGTGCTCGGTAATGGAGGTGGGCATGGTGGTTCGGATCCCCGATGCACCAGGAGCCGCCCCCGATCGGGCCGGAGCATATCGCATACCGGTGAGTATCCAAGGGGATACATATCAGGCGTTGGTGGATTCTGGCTGTAATCAGACCTCAATCCACCAAAGCCTGGTGCAAGACGAGGCATTGGGGGGAGCACAATTGGTGAAGGTGTTGTGTGTGCATGGGGATGTTCACAACTACCCTTTAGTGTCGGTCCACATTGTTTTTCAAGGGGAAAAATTTATAGTGAAGGCGGCGGTTAATCCTCGCCTTACCCACTCTATAATTTTGGGGACTGATTGGCCGGGATTTTGGGATTTAATGACACACTTAGTGAAGAGTGGGTCCTGCCATTTAACAGGGGGACGTCCCGGTGTCGCTTTGGCGGGAGCAGCTGTCACAGAGCTGTCTACGTCATCTCTGCGTCAGAGTGATGAGCCACCAGCCCCTCCTCTCTCTGTTGGGGAATCCCTCGCAGATTTCCTATTAGAGCAGTCGCGAGACAAGACTCTGCGGCATGCGTTTGACCAAGTGAGAGTAATCGATGGTCAAACGCTCCAGCCAAATGCCACCCCGTCCTTCCCCTACTTCGCGATTATGAAGGATAGATTATACCGAGTGACGCAGGACACTCAAACTAAAGAGTGAGTTACGCAGCTTTTAATTGCGAAGAGCCGCCGGGAATTGGTATTCCAGGCGGCTCACTTTAATCCCATGGCTGGACATGTAGGGCAGGATAAGACACTAGCCCGAATAATGGCCCGATTCTATTGGCCGGGGATTCGCGGCGATGTCCGTAGGTGGTGTACGGCGTGCTGCGAATGCCAGTTAGTAAATCCAGCGGCCATTCCAAAAGCGCCTTTGCGCCCTCTACCGTTAATCGAGACCCCGTTCGAAAGAATTGGGATGGATCTCGTCGGGCCATTAGATTGGTCAACACGAGGGTACTGCTTTATATTAGTTCTGGTGGACTATGCAAAGCGATACCCGGAAGCCGTCCCTCTTCGCAATATCTCAGCACGCAGTATTGTGGAGGCACTCTTCCGCATCATCTCCCAAGTTGGAATCCTGAAAGAGATTCTGACTGATCAAGGCCTCGTTTATGTCACAAACACTGAATGAACTGTATGGGTTATTAGGTATTAAGCCAATCCGCACCAGCGTGTATCACCCACAAACGGACGGTTTAGTTGAACGGTTTAATTGCACCCTCAAGAACATAATTAAAAAATTCTTAAGTGAGGACGCACGTAACTGGGATAAATGGCTCGAACCCTTGTTATTTGCAGTGCGAGAGGTCCCCCAAGCTTCCACGGGGTTCTCCCCATTTGAATTATTATATGGGCGTAAGCCGCGTGGCATTTTAGATGTGCTGTGAGAAAATTGGGAGGAGGGACCTTCACCAAGTAAAGACGAAATTCAATACATTATTGACCTGCACGCAAAACTCCACACACTCACACACCTAACCCAGAAGAATTTGCGGCAGGCCCAAGAGCGGCAAACCCGCCTGTATGACAAGGGTACGCGCCTTAGAGAGTTCACACCGGGAGATAAAGTACTCATACTGTTGCCCACATCGAGCTCTAAATTAGTCGCCAAGTGGCAAGGACCCTTTGAGGTCACACGGCGAGTTGGGGACGTCGACTATGAGGTGAGATGAACGGACAGGGGTGGGGCGCTACAGATTTACCACCTCAATCTGCTCAAACTCTGGAACGAGGAGGTCCCCGTGGCGTTGGTGTCAGTGGTTCCGGAGAAGGCGGAGCTGGGGCCGGAGGTTCAAAAAGGAACAGTAGCATCATGTACCTCTCCGGTCTCCTGTGGAGACCACCTCTCCCCGACCCAACTCGCGGAGGTTGCCCAGTTGCAGACCGAGTTTTCGGATGTGTTCTCGCCCCTGCCCGGCCGCACCAACCTCATAGAGCACCACATTGAGACGCCCCCGGGGGTGGTAGTGCGTAGCCGCCCTTACAGGTTACCCGAGCACAAGAAAAAAGTGGTTCGGGAAGAACTCAAAATGGGCATCATCGAGGAGTCCCACAGTGACTGGAGCAGCCTGGTTGTCTTGGTACCCAAGGCCGACGGTTCGGTCCGGTTCTGTGTAGACTATAGAAAAATCAATGCGGTGTCTAAATTCAACGCGTACCCAATGCCTTGTATTGATGAGTTGCTCGATCCACCTCCAGGTTGGATTATTGTAATGCCTTACTGTCTGGATGTTCCAATAAGTGCATAAATAAGCTCCAGTTAGTTCAAAATTCAGCAGCAAGAGTCCTTACTAGAACTAGAAAATATGACCATATCACGCCTGCCTTATCCACACTGCATTGGCTCCCAATCAAATTTCGTATTGATTATAAAATACTACTATTGACCTTTAAAGCACTAAATGGTTTCGCACCACAGTACCTGAGTGAACTTCTGCTCCTCTATGACCCACCAAAAGGTGCAGGCTATCTGCTGGTACCTCGTATAGTGAAGGCTACATCAGGGGGCAGAGCCTTTTTTTATAAAGCCCCACAGTTATGGAACAGCCTTCCAAGTAATGTTCGGGAATCAGACACAGTCTCAGCATTTACGTCTAGACTGAAAACATATCTGTTTAGTCAAGCCTTTTGTTAATGGTGTTTATGAGGTAAAGGTGTAGATCTAGAGGGTCCTCAGACATAGAGTGTTTTGGTAAACTGGGATGTATCGATGCTGTCAGTCCCCACTCGCTTGCTCACTCGAGTTTGTTGACGGTGTAGTGGCTGGCTGCTTTATGTCCCGGGGCTCCCTCATGCCTGTGTTACCTTCTGGCTCTCTCCTTTTAGTTATGCTGTCATAGTTAGTTGCCGGAGTCCCTGCTTGTACTCAGTGCAATATGTATACTGCTCCTACTTATTCAGGTGACATTGGGCATACCTAACAACCTGTGTTTTCTTTCCCTCCCCCCCCCACCCCAAATCTGTCCCTCTGAGTTACATGGAGTCAACAGGAAATCTTTTGGTGGAGAGGGTGGAGACCTCGACTGGCTATCGTAGCCTACAGGGAATCGGCCGTCAGACTTTCTGTCGCATGTCCCAGACCCGGTGAAATGTAACTGAATTGTCTTGGCCAGCCCTAAGGGTCCCATCTGCATCTCATCATTGCTGAGGAGTGTGCTCCCATCACCCAATCAAGCATCCAGCCAGAGCAGGTCATGATATATTTTTTACCATATTAACATGCCATTTTTGTGTGTTATGCCTGATGTACACTGTGTGCACAATTATTAGGCAAGTTGTATTCCTGATGATTAATTTTATCGTTGAACAAATACAGTGCTCTCAGTCAATCCAAATTGTTAATAAACCTAAAACCAGAATGATTAACAAAGGAAAGGGGAGTTTAGGCCTTCTCAGGGGAATATATAAGTGTGCAGAATTATTAGGCAACATTTAGTGTGCAGAATTATTATGCAACTAAATGAAAAGCTTAAAGTTTCCCATCTCACTTGTTTATTTTAATTTTCAGTGTAACAAACAACTCAGAATTAACAAATAAACACTTCTAGCATTTCAAAAATATTCAGTGACCAATATAGCCACCCTTCTTTTCAATAACTGCCATGAGCCTTCCGTCCAGTCTGTTAGTTTTTTGATTTGTTGACGATCAACGTTTTGTGCAGGAGCAACCATGGCCTCCCAAATGCTATTCAGAGTGGTGTATTGTCTTCCCTCGCTGTAAATCTCATGCTTAAGAAGGGGCCACAAGTACTCAATAGGGTTTAAGTCAGGTGAGGAAGGGGGCCATGTCATTACTTTGTCATCTTTAAGGCCTTTGTGGGCTCGCCAAGCAGTGGAGTACTTGGGTGCATGTGATGGTGCATTGTTCTGCATAACAATCATGGCCTTCTTGAATGATGCAGACTTCTTCCCATACCACTGCTTGAAGAATGTATCTTTTAGAAACTGGCAGTAGGTTTGGAAGTTGATGTTAAGTCCATCTTCAACCTGAAATGGTCAAACTAGCTCATCCTTAATAATAGCAGCCCATGCCATTACCCCTCCACCATCTTGCTGGTGTCTGAGTCAAAGTGCCCTGTGTCCATTAGTTATCCAGCTATGGGCCCATCCATCTGGTCTATCCAGAGTCACTCTCATTTCATCCGTCCATAAAACCTTTGGAAAATCTGTCTTCAGATATTTCTTGGCCCAATCTTGACATTTCAACTTGTGAGTCTTGTTTAGTGGTGGTCGTGTTTCAGCCTTCCTTACCTTGGCCATGTCTCTGAGCACCGAACACCTTGTCCTTCTGGACACTCCAGGTCGGTTGCAGTTCTAGAATATTGTGGCACTGGAGGATAATGGGTTCCTGGTAGCTTCATGTTTAATCCTTCTCAAGTCTTTTGCGGTTAATTTGTGTCTTTTCTTCTCCACACATTTTTTGCGACCCTGTTGACTATTTGCAACAAAACGTTTGATTGTTCTGTGCTCACATTTCTATAGCTTAGCTATTTCAAGAGTGCTGCATCCCTCTGATAGGCATTTTACAATTTTTGTCTTTTCAGTGTCTGTTAAATCTCTTTTTTGGCCCATTTTGCCTGAGATAAAGAAGCTGCCTAATAATTATGCACACCTTAATATAGGGTATTAATTACTTTAGGTCACACCCTCCCTCATTACACAAATAAATACAACCTGAGAATGCTTAAATCCAATTAGCATTCAAGTGTATCTAGCTTGCGGTTGGAAAACATGCATAGAAATAATGGTAAGGTCAGAGTACTCACTTGCCTAATAATTGTGCACACAGTGTAAAGACTCTCGTCTCTGCGAGCCTACCACACAGATTTAATACTTGTCATTTTTAGGGCATACCTAACAACATGTGTTTTCTTTCTCTCTCTCTTCCCCCCCAGTCTGTCCCTCTGAGTTACATGTTGGTCCTGGGATTGAGATGCTGGCCTCTTCTGCCCCTCGGACCTGCTTGATCCATCCTGGTGCCCTGTGTCTGGTCGGAGTTTTATCGCACCGCTCCTGTGAAGGACGGCCCCATGAGGACAGTTGAGGGTTATACCTGGAGGATGCTCTGGACTCTTACAGTAATGCTTTTATGACTGAGGACTACAGTTGTCTTGCTTACTTTAGGACTGCAGTTATCATGAACAGTTTTGCACTCAAGTTTCCATCAATGAAGAGTTATAACATCAACGAAACTGTCCTCATGTTAAAACTGTTAATATTATAGTCAGGCTGTCTGTTGTTGCCCAAATGAGGATGGGTTCCCTTTTGAGTCTGGTTCCTCTCGAGGTTTCTTCCTCATGTCGTCTGAGGGAAATTTTCCTTGCCACCGTCGCCACAGGCTTGCTCGTTGGGGATAGATTAGGGATAAAATTAGCTCATGTTTTAAGTCGTTCAAATTCTGTAAAGCTGTTTTGCGACAATGTTTATTGTTAAAAGCGCTATACAAATAAACTTGACTTGACTTGACTCGATCGGCTAGGCACGGCTCATTTTTACTGGACACTGGATTTAACAAAGGGTTATTGGCAGATCCTCTTGACTCCATTATCCCGAGAAAAAAACTGCCTTTTCCACACCGTTCGGCTTACACCAATTTGTCACACTTCCTTTTGGGCTGTTTGGGGTGCCCGCTATGTTTCAGTGGCTGATGGATAGGGTCCTCCGCCCCAACGCTACCTATGCGGCCGCCTACCTCGACGACATTATTATCTATAGTAATGACTGGCCGAGGCACCTCGAACATCTGAGGGCTGTCCTTAAGTCGCTGAGGCAAGCGGGTCTCACAGCCAACCCAAAGAAGTGTCTGATTGGGCGGGTGGAAGTATGGTATCTAGGCTTCCACTTGGGCAATGGGCAGGTGCGTCCCCAAATTAACAAGACAGCAGCAATTGCGGCCTGCCCAAGGCCCAAGACCAAAAAGGGGGTGAGACAGTTCCTGGGGCTGGCTGGCTATTATCGTAGGTTTATACCTAATTATTCGGATGTCACCAGCCCGCTGACTGATCTGACTAAAAAGGGGGCACCAGATCTGGTCCAGTGGACGGAGCAATGCCAGCAGGCTTTTTCTAAGGTAAAGGCTGCACTGTGTGGGGGGCCACTTTTACACTCCCCTGACTTTTCTCTCCCCTTTATGTTACAGACGGATGCGTCGGACAGAGGGCTGGGGGCCGTTTTGTCCCAGGAGGTGGAGGGGGAGGATCGCCCAGTACTGTATATCAGTTGTAAGCTGTCAGTGCGTGAGGGGCGCTACAGCATGATTGAGAAGGAGTGCCTGGCAATCAAGTGGGCAGTCCTTGCCCTCCGTTATTACCTGCTGGGACGCCCTTTCACCCTCTGTTCGGACCACGCGCCCCTCCAGTGGCTCCACCGCATGAAGGATGTCAATGCGCGGATCACCCGTTGGTATCTGGCACTCCAACCCTTTAACTTCAGGGTGATCCACAGGCCGGGGGCACAGATGGTTGTGGCGGACTTCCTCTCCCATCGGTGGGGGGGGGGGGGGGGGGGAGTTGGCTGCAGGCCGGACAGCCACCCGGCCTGAGTCGGGCGGTGGGGGTATGTGGCAGCGGGGGCGTGGTCAAACATCGGTCTGTGACCGGAGGGCAGAGTCAGGGAAGGTAAGTGGCAGAATCACTACACCTCATCTCATCTCATCTCATCTCATTATCTCTAGCCGCTTTATCCTGTTCTACAGGGTCGCAGGCAAGCTGGAGCCTGTCCCAGCTGACTACGGGCGAAAGGTGGGGTACACCCTGGACAAATCGCCAGATCATCACAGGGCTGACACATAGACACAGACAACCATTCGCACTCACATTCACACCTATGGTCAATTTAGAGTCGCCAGTTAACTTAACCTGCATGTCTTTGGACTGTGGGGGAAACCGGAGCACCTGGAGGAAACCCACGCGGACACGGGGAGAACATGCAAACTCCACACAGAAAGGCCCTCGCCGGCCACGGGGCTCGAACCCGGACCTTCTTGCTGTGAGGCGACAGTGCTAACCACTACACCACTGTGCCGCCCCACCTATATGAACTGTTACAGATATATTCAGAAGATTGCTATGTGCAATGGAATCGAGCCCTACAGTCTGGGAAAGAAGGATTTGTCATACGATCTCGAAAACTACCCTTCAGTCGAGTTCCCTGACATCTTGAACTATCTGGTGTTGCAGATATCCTTCTACACCACAAAACAGATGAAAGCATGGAAGAGTATGGAGGCTTACAACTTTTTTGTATGTGGCTGGGTAAAGGACCTCGGTATCAAGTCGCTGCTGAATGGATCCTGTATTGTTTTTGCCCGTGTAAGTATGTTTTTTTAAGCTTTTCATTTGTGTCTTTACAACAAAATGCTGCAAGTTGAAGTGTAAACAAACAACAATTCACTTGATTCTCACTTGTGCTCACTCTTAGCTCTCAGGTAAATCATTTAAAAAAATCATGGCTGCTGAATGACAAAGAGGATATCTACGACTAGGCGTTGAAGGCTTTGCTCCTTACAGAACTCAATAACATTCTACATCAACTGGCTTCCCAGACACATCCATTTCAAAGGTATTCACCACATTGCCTAGGAAGCTGGACATCAAATATATCCTTCTCCAACTTTCTTTGGAGATATCCATGATAAATGTAATAGCAAGTGTAGTACACCAAAGCAGTCCACACCTCACTGAACAGCAGACCCAGGCAGGAGAGCTCCTGCTCAACATGCAATACAGTGTAGAATATTATATGCTCCAGAAAGTACATAGGCTATTATCTATATGCTAGATATGGAATAGTGGTTTGAGGCCCAGTTCAGTCTGAGTGCACACAAATAGACAAAAGAGATTATGCAATATAGGAGTTTCAGGCTCAGCATGGCCCAATGTGGCTTTAAATAAGAAAAATCCTAAAGTGTTGAACAATGGGCAGAGAAGGAAGGAATGCTGCATTCAGTCAAAACTCTTTCATAATGCTGCAAAAAAACCATGAAAATATGTGACAAAACATGAGAATAACTAGCTCATAAAGAAAAACAAGGAGTAAAAAAACCTTCCATTATCACCATGTATTTTACCACATTTCAAATATTAAAACATTTAAAAAAGTAAAAGATCAGAAGAAATCCAATTATCAAATGTGAGAAAGGAAATGTAAGAATAGACGACACCTTCCATTAACAATGTGTAAAGTCTCATAACATATGAGTTCACACATCAGATGAGATGACAAACACATTGATTCAGACAGCTTGCTTCTCACATATACAAAACAGACTGAGTGATGACTTACTGCTACGCTTGGGTTTCATTTCTTCTGGTTTTTCAGTGCTCTTGGGTGGCACACAGTGCCTCAGCTTCTGGAGGATGTAATGGCCTAATGGTTAGAGAAGTAGCTTTGGGACCAAAAGGTTGCTGGTCCAATTCCCTGGACTATCAGTGTTGTAACATGAATGTTGTTTTCATTCAGGCAGTTAGAACCACTAAGGGGTCCTGTGGGTCACATATATATATCGGAGAGCACAGGATGCTGGGAGTGAGATGAGTGACCGTATGACAGACATTACATGCAATAAATGCTCTGAGTTAGATTCAGTCCACTGCAAGCTTTCTTTACTTGACACTTTACTACATTGGCGACAAGGTTAACTACAGTTTAGGAGTACAATGGCGACCTATGGCAAAATTGGAGAGTTTGACCCAGAGGCAGATGACTAGCAGCAGTATGTCGAACAGCTGGATTTCTACTTCGCCGCAAATAAAATTACAGATGCGGGACAAAAGCGTGCCATCTTCTTGAGTGCATGTGGAGGAAAAAGTTATGCCATACTATGAGATTTGTGTCTACCAGGTAAGCAGGGAGACAGCTCCCTAACAGACTTACAGACACTTTTGAGTTCTCACTTTGCACCAAAATGCAACATTATAGTTGTACGATTTAAGTTTCATTCAAAAGTGAGACAGCAAGGCCAGTCAGTTGCAGTGTTTGTAGCTGAACTGAGGAGACTTTCTGAATACTGTGCATTCGGGACATCCCTGGATGACATGCTGAGGGATAGGCTGGTGTGTGGCATTAACAACAATCATATCCAATGCCGGTTGCTATCAGAACCAGATGATAAAATGACTTTAGCAAGGGCAATGGAATTAGCGACGGCCATGGAAACCATGGAAAAAGATATAGTGGAGTTGCAGCAGAAGGGAGTAGAGGGGACTGTTCACAAACCGCAGCCAGTGGCCTCGAACCAGAAACCGTATCTCACATGTTTTAGATGTGGCGGAACCCACGAACCTGCTGAGTGCCGTTTTGTAGACACAGTTTTTCATAATTGTCACAAGAAAGGACATTTGGCCAGAAAATGCCACAGTGCTAGGCAGCCCAGACAGAACAGGGGAAACACACGAGGTGCTGCACACATGCTAGAGGAAAATGAAGAAGAGGAGGAATACACTCACATGCTGTACAACCTGAGATCCATAGAGTGGAGCCATACAGAGAACAACTGTCAGTGAATGGACACAACATCACATTGGAAATTGACACAGGTGCAGGGTTGACAATATTGAATGAGAAAACATACAGGCAGATGGGGGGTGGAAAACTTGAGCCTACTAAAATAAAACTATACACTTACACCAGGGACAGAGTAGATGTGTTAGGCAAGATGTATGTACAGGTCAACTACAAAGGACAGATGCAGCAGTTACAATTGCTGGTGGTAAAAGGGGTGGGCCCTAACTTGATGGGGAGAGATTGGCTCAAGGCAATTAGACTAGATTGTACAGCCATTTTCAAACTCCAAGTAGGTCATCAGCAAGAGTTAAATGCTCTACTCTTACAAGACCAGGAGGTGTTTAAAGGTGAGCTAGGCACTTCAGTTGGGGCTACAGCTAAAATCTATGTAGACTCAGAGGCCAAGCCTCGTTACATTAAAGCTAGGCCCTTGCCATATGCACTAAAGGAGAGAGTTGAAACAGAGCTTACCAGGCTACAGAATGAAGGCATCATAAAGCCTGTTAGCTTTTCGGAGTGGGCAGCCCCAATAGTCCCCATAGTCAAACCAGACAAAACTATAAGAATATGCGGAGACTACAAAGTCACAGTGAATCCGGTGTCAAAGTTAGACAACTACCCAATTCCAAAGACTGAAGACTTGCTGGCAGTGCTGGGAGGTGGGCAGAGGTTCACAAAACTGGACATGTCTCAGGCTTACCAGCAGCTCCCATTGGATGAAAATTCCAAAACATTCACAACAATAAATACACATCGTGGACTGTACCAGTACACCAGGCTCCCCTGTGGGGTGTCATTAGCCCCAGGCATTTTTCAGCGCACCATGGATAACTTACTACAAGGACTTCCTCAGGTAGTAGTGAGAGTAGATGACATCCTGGTGACTGGGGACAATGATGCTAGCCACCTGCAGAACTTAGGGGGAGTACTGGCTAGACTGACTGCAGTGGGACTTCGTCTCAAAAGAGAGAAATGTATCTTCATGGCACCAGAAGTAGTGTATCTGGGTTACAGAATTAATCACAAAGGGATTCAGCCAGTGGCTGACAAAGTTGAAGCTATTTCAAATGCCCCTAGACCGGAAAACCCAACACAGCTGAAGTCCTTCTTGGGTATGCTTAATTATTATCATTGGTTCTTGCCTAACGTGTCCACCATACTAGAGCCTCTACATGAACTCTTAAGAAAAGGAACACCATGGAAATGGGAAAAACGACAAAGTCAGGCATTCGAGGCGGCAAAAAAGTGCCTCCAGTCAGAACAACTTTTGGTGCATTTTGATGACATGAAACCCATCTATCTGTCCTGTGATGCATCCCCGTATGGTGTGGGAGCAGTGTTATCTCACCGGCTTCCCGACGGCACTGACAGACCTATAGGATACATGTCACGGTCTCTGTCATCAGCAGAATGGGGGTATTCTCAGCTGGAAAAGGAGGCTCTAGCAATCATGTTTGGCCTAAAGAAATTCCACCAGTATCTGTTTGGAAAACACTGCACCATAGTCACAGACCACAAGCCTCTACTGGGTCTTTTGGGTGAGCATAAGGGCATACCACAACTGGCGGCTGCCAGAATGCAAAGATGGGCATTGACACTCACAGCCTATGAATACACCTTGGAGTACAAGGAGGGCTCAAAACATGGGAATGCAGATGCGCTGAGCAGACTTCTGCTACCAAGCACACCCCTGGCCACACCAAGAGAGGGAGAGGTGGTGGTGCTGATGGAACACATGAATGGTACACTGCTGCAGGTCAAGCAGATCCGAGACTGGACCCGGAGAGACCATGTACTGTCCAGGCTCTTGGCCTGCTGCATGCACAAATCTAGAACTGCAGCCCTATGTGAGATGACAACATGAACTGAGCATGGAGGATGGGTGTATACTGTGGGGGAGTAGGGTGATAATACCACCTCAAGGGAGACATGCCATGATTGAAGAGCTGCACGAGGCCCATCCAGGGGTCTCAAGAATTAAAGCGTTAGCTTGCAGCTATGTGTGGTGGCCGAACATGGATGCAGACTTAGAGGCAGCAGTGCATAGATGTCATGCTTGTCAGTCCAACCAAGCCACCCCAGTAGCAGCACTGCTACATCCATGGGAGTGGCCCACCCAACCATGGATGAGACTGCATCTGGATTTCTGTGGGCCAGTGTTGGGAAAGATGTTTCTGATTGTCATTGATGCCTACTCTAAGTGGATTGAGGCCCACTCAATGCAGGCTATAACATCTGCCGTTACCATAGAGAAGTTACAGACCATATTCGCCACCCATGGAATCCCAGCAGTTCTAGTCAGCGATAATGGGCCAAGCCTAGTCAGTGGGGAGTTTGAAAACTTCCTAAAAAAGAATGGCATAAAACATGTAAAAACAGCACCCTATCACCCATCCTCAAATGGCTGTGCAGAGCGTGCAGTGCAGGTGTTCAAGGAAGGAATCAAAAAGATGGGGGAGGGGAGTGTGGAAACAAAGTTATCCAGGTTCCTGTTTAAGTATCGATCAACCCCTCAGACCACAACTGGAGCCACACCTGCTGAGCTCCTCATGAACTGGAGAATCAGGACTCAGCTTGATTTAGTGCATTCTTCACTAGGGGACAAAGTAGGACTAAAACAAGCCTCACAGAAAGAATATCATGATAAGCATGCCCGGGACCGGGTATTTACAAAGTCTGACCCAGTTTATGTGAGGGGGTCCTCGGGCCAAAAGTGGATTCCTGCAACACTCATTGAGAGGATGGGACTAGTATCATGGAGGGTGAAAACACAGGATGGAAAGATGGTAAGACGACATCATGACCAGATCCGTCCATGTTACAATCAGAAATGCACAGAAGCCAGCTTCCAAGCAGAGAGTTTACCAGTGGACCTGGCAACCCCTGAACTGGCAGATCCAGAGCCAGGCCATCCAACACCTGAAACGGTTGAGCAAGCCCCCCATGAACTGTCTCTTGATGAAGGAATACATTTTCCAGTTAGAGTTAGGAAGGCACCTACATATCTCAAGGAGTATGTTCTTCCAGGGGCAAAATAATCCCCGTGGGTGCCTCGAGGAGGGCAGTCTATGCCTACCTCGTAGTCTTAGTCTTTGTTCATTGTTTAAAAAAAAGACTTTGGGACTTGTGGGCGGCACGGTGGTGTAGTGGTTAGCGCTGTCGCCTCACAGCAAGAAGGTCCTGGGTTCGAGCCCCGGGGCCAGCGAGGGCCTTTCTGTGTGGAGTTTGCATGTTCTCCCCGTGTCCGCGTGGGTTTCCTCCGGGTGCTCCGGTTTCCCCCACAGTCCAAAGACATGCAGGTTAGGTTAACTGGTGACTCTAAATTGACCGTAGGTGTGAATGTGAGTGTGAATGGTTGTCTGTGTCTATGTGTCAGCCCTGTGATGACCTGGTGACTTGTCCAGGGTGTACCCCACCTTTCGCCCATAGTCAGCTGGGATAGGCTCCAGCTTGCCTGCAACCCTGTAGAAGGATAAAGCGGCTAGAGATGATGAGATGAGATGAGATGAGACTTGTGAACTATGGAGGGAGGGAATGTTGTAACATGAATGTTGTTTTCATTCAGGCAGTTAGAACCACTAAGGGGTCCTGTGGGTCACATATATATATTGGAGAGCACAGGATGCTGGGAGTGAGATGAGTGACTGTATGACAGACGTTAAATGCTCTGAGTTAGATTCAGTCCACTGCAAGCTTTCTTTACTTGACACTTTACTACAATCAGGAATGGCTGAAGTGTCCTTGAGCAAGGCACCTAACCCCCAACTGCTCCCCAGGCTGCTTTGGGTATGTTGTATGTCACTCTGGATAAGAACATCTGCTAAATGTAAAAATGAGCTGGTCACTGCAAAATGTTGATTGATTGATTGATTGATTGATTGATTGATTGATTGATTGATTGATTGCATTCCCACTGTCGTTTCTGTTTTGATTTGTATTATATGGTCCAGATGTTGTTGAAAGAGACAAGTCTTAAAGTCTTAACCACCTGCAAGGAATCCAGGTTTAGATAGATAGATAGATAGATAGATAGATAGATAGATAGATAGATAGATAGATAGATAGATAGATAGATCCTGGTATTTAGTACAATTCATGAAGTCATTAATCTACAAAACAGCCTCAAAGTATCAGTAATGCCATTATTTGTATATGTTTAGTGTTCAAAATATTCATATCTGTTTTGAATTCTGATTTAATCTAGAGGTGGGTGTGGTCTATACCTTTTATAAAAGTTTTTTTTTTTTTGATGTGTTTGTGTGTGTTGGTGGTGGGGGACCCAAAAACAAACACAGGGCTGCTAGGAAAAGAAGTGATTCTTCTCTCACAATTTACACCTTTATTTTATGTTTTATTCATTTATTTATTTATTTTTATATATTATTACAGGGGTGGCATGGTGGTGAAGTGGTTAGCACTGTTGCCTCACAGCAAGAAGGTCCTGGGTTCGAGCCTAGCGGCCGACGAGGGCCTTTCTGTGTGGACTTTGCATGCTCTCCTCTGTCTGCGTGAGTTTCCTCCGGGTGCTCCGGTTTCCTCCACAGGCCAGAGGCATGAAGGTTAGGCTAATTGGTGGCCCTAAATTGACCGTAGGTGTGAATGTGAGTGTGAATGGTTGGTTGTGTCTATGTGTTAGCCCTGCGATGACCTGGCGACTTCTCCAGGGTGTACCCAGCCTCTCGCCCATAGTCAGCTGGGATAGGCTCCAGCTTGCCTGCGACCCTGTAGAACAGGATAAGCAGCTATAGATAATGGATGGATGGATATTATTACAGTATATAGTAACTTTAACCAACACTGGAACCAAATGTCCTGTGGAACTTTGTGGAAAACTTTCTGCTTTCTGATTCACTGAGCCATCACTGTGGACAGATGCTTCCTCCTTTTGGAAGAAAATGAACCTCAGAATGTCTCTTTGTCATTACTTTTAGAGTAAAGAGCATAAAGCCCAACAGATCTCATCATAATTTCTGTTGAGCACTGATCTACTGATATAAATGCCATCCATGAGCTTACAACAGTCACAGAGCACAGATTTTGTGAGCAAGAATATCTCCCAAGCTACTGGTCCTAAGAATGTTCATTTACACAGCCAACAAATTTTTTTCAATCTCAGAAAGCGCATAACTTATGAGGTGTAACAAAACTGACATTTTTAAGGTAACACGTCAGCACAAATCTGCAAGATCCTTTAAACTGTTCATAAAATATTCATTAAATGACAAAAAAATGTCTCAATTGAAAGCTAGAATCCATATGTTTCCACTTTTTCTTTGTATTTTACCACTAACCTCCATTTGACCTGCTCCTTTTGGCCTGTGGTCAATCTCTCTCTCTCTCTCTCTCTCTCTCTCTTACTTGGTACTACTAAAGCAATTAAACTCCAAAAATCCCTACACAAGTAATAAAGCATTAACTTCTATATACTCAGTTAAACTGGAAACATTTTCTCAGCAGACTGGCCTTTAAACACAACTGCTGGCACTGATGAATTTTTGTATATCCTGATAATAATCAGAAAATGAAGGATTTGTGACTTCAAAAGAGAGGTTACTTGTAAACACAACCATGATCACACAACAGTCGTTTAGGATAAAAACTCTCATATCTAGCAAGGTGACTTTTCTTTTTCAGTAGGCTAATAAACAACTGCAAATGAGAAATGATTTGCAATATATATTATATGGAAATGAGTGTTTTACTGGGAAATACGCTACTTGTATTTTTCATACAAGCTACATCCGGGACGTGGAGAACCAAAACTGTGACATAAATTTCTATATGTCACTCATGAGGAAATTGATGAAGTGTTTTGATAAATTTGGTTACATTTTGTTTGTGAACGTGTATATATAATAAAAAAAAATCACATACTGGCTTGGTATGAAGTTTATCTTCTTGTGTTGAAAAACTCAAATTTTTCATATGAAATACATTGTGGATCTGAGTGACGTATTTAAATAATATTGGCTGGCTTTGAGTGATTTATCAGAAATATTCCATTCAGCTAGCATGATATTGAATGAGTCAAAGATGAGTTCAATATCATGCTAGCTAAATGGAATATATCTGATAGACCACTCAAAGCCAACCAATATTATTATTATTATTATACATACACACTCTCTTCATATCAGCATTCTCAAAGGCCAACATGAGATTACCTGCGAATTGATGCTGTTAGCGTGGCATCCTAGTTACCTTCTAGCTGGTGTAGCATTCAGCAGTAGCATTAGTGAAGGCCAACGCGAGCTTACCTGCGACTCAGTGCTGTTAGCACGGCAGTCCAGTTACCTTATGTGTAGTGTTAGTGAAGGCCAATGCTAGTGCAGTCAAGCCAAATATTATTATTATTATTATTATTATCCGGTGGAATAGTGGTGTAGTGGTTAGTGCTGTCGCCTCATAGCAAGAAGGTCCGGGTTCGAGCCCCGTGGCCGGTGAGAGCCTTTCTGTGCAGAGTTTGTATGTTCTCCCTGTGTCCACGTGGGTTTCCTCCGGGTGCTCCGGTTTCTCCCACAGTCCAAAGACATGCAGGTTAGGTTAACTGGCGACTCTAAATTGACTGTAGGTGTGAATGTGAGTGCGAATGGTTGTCTGTGTATATGCGTCAGCCCTGTGATGACCTGGCGACTTGTCCAGGGTGTACCCCGCCTTTCATCCGTAGTCAGCTGAGATAGGCTCCAGCTCGCCTGCGACCCTGTAGAAGGATAAAGTGGCTAGAGATAATGAAATGAGATGAGGTTATTATTTTCCCTGTGTAATTTACTTAGTTACTTTTAAAATCAACATCAACAACTGCACCCAGTGGAGTGGCCTGGAAGCCAAAATTCTTTCAAAATCTTCTGCTTTTAATGAAGCAAACCTCACAGCCATGTTTGTTTACAAACTGTCACAGTCACGTGCTAGTGCAGAAGTTTTACATCTCAGACATGTCTCTTTTCCAGTTTTTCGATGTCCATTGGTATGTTTTTCTCTTGTAAATATGTGTGAAGAATATATGATGAAGTTTTGGTAGCCTTTCGGGTGTTCAGCGCATCTTCAGTTTCAGTTTTTAATTTATTTATTTAGTGCTTAAACCTAGCACTGGATTAGCCTCATCTTCTCTCTTTCCCAGCTGGCAAAGAAATGATTCTGTGCATGTGCAGCAGAATGCCAGTAGGAGCGCTGAAACCAACAGCACAAACTACAAACATGGCCGCCGAAGACTACAGTGACCAAGATTCACAGCATCCCTGTCACCGGAGTACTGAACTCAGCTATTTGTCATTAGATCAATCACCACCATGCTACTTAAGCCCCTTTCAAACTCTGCCTCATTGCAAAGTATCATTCTGCTTTCCCAGTCCATACCAAGCCTTTGTATTCTCTGCCTGATCTCTTGTTATTTTGACTCTCACTATCCTTCTCATGTTTCCTCTTCCTGGTTTTGTCTGCATTACTCTGCTTGCTGATCGACCGACCCTCACCCACCTACTGACTATGATTTCTGCTTTGTAATTTGGCTCTACGCTGTTTGTCTCTTCTCCCTGCGATTACATCTGTAAGTGCCTGCACTCTGACAGGATACTTCACTTTAACATGGATATAGCAGAAGAAGCCAAACAGACCGCTCTGAACGCTCAGGGAAGATTGTTAGGAGAACATCAACAGATGCTCGCTGATCTCAACACGCGGATGACACAACTTGCAACTGTACTGTAATGTTGCAGGCCCTCCTTCCACACCCTGAGACAGCTTTGAATGCCGTGCTACAGCTTCCTGTTCCCGAGAAGTATGCCGGAGATACCACTGCCTGTAAGAGGTTTCTGTTTCAGTGTTCACTGTATTTCTCCACTATGCCTCGTCTCTTGGATGAACACAAGATTGCTAAGTTTTTGTCCTTCCTTACTGGTAAGGCACTACAATGGGCTAATGCTGTATGGAGTAAAGGAGGTGAACATACAACTTCGTATGAGAATTTTCTCAAATGTTTCAAATGAGTATTTGATCCTGAACCTGAAGGCATAGAAATTGGAGGGAGTCTCCTCAACATGAAACAAGGCTCTAGAAAAGTTGCATAGTACGCACTAGACTTTCGTACGCTTGCTGCAGCCAGTGGATGCAATGAACCAGCATTGAAAGCTGTTTTTCATCAGGGCCTCTGTCTTGACATACTTAGTGAAATAGCATGTAGGGATGTCAACCTGACACTGGACTCCCTGATAGACCTCGCCATCCAGCTGGACCATCTACTTACCAGCTGACCCTCTCTCAAAGAAACCTCCAAATCTGCTCCATGCACTGAGGAGGGTGCACCCATGGAAGTTTCTTGCACTCACCTGAAGAGATCAGAGCAATAAAGGAGAAAGAAAAAGGGTCTCTGTTTCTACTGCGGAAGTTCAGTTTATCAGATAAATCAATGTCCCATCCGTCCTGCATGCTCCAAGCCGGTGGAACCCGCCACCCCGGCAGTGAGTCCCAATCGAAAATTTAATACACAGTCATTTAAAGTGCCTGTCTTGTTAAAATTGGTATCTTCCACGCACGTCTACATTCATAGACTCGGGAGCAGAGGGGAATTTCATCAACAACACAATCATCCAGACCTATGACCTACCCACAATCCCTCTGCAAAGCCCCATCAGCATCCAAACTATTGATGGAGGACCCATAGGTGAAGGCAGGATAACCACCAGAACTGCTCCCATTCACATTCAGGTGGGAACACTCCATTCTGAACAAATTTCTCTCTATGCAACCTCTATTGAACATCACGATATCATTCTGGGGTATCCTTGGCTACAACTTCATGATCCTCTGATCTCCTGGCATAACAAGGAAATTCTGCAATGGTCACCTACTTGCTTCCAACACTATCTTGTGCACCCACAACTCAGGATCACTTCCACATTGGTGGAAAGCCCCCAGACTCCATCGAGAACATTCCTGAGTGCTACCTAGACCTGCAAGGAGTTTTTAGAAAAGGTTTGTGGATTACCTCCTCACAGACCATATGACTGTGCCATCAACCTTATACCAGGTATGTCACCTCCCCGTGGTTGTATTTACCCTCTCTCCCAGAAGGAACATGTGGAGGAGGAGTACATTCAGGAAGCCCTCAATCAGGGATACATCCATTCCTCAAAGTTGCCAGCCTCGGCAGGCTTCTTTTTTGTCGAAAAGCAAGGTGGTGGCCTTCAACCATGTATCAATTACAGAGGGCTTAATCAAGTCACAGTTAAATATCTGTATCCCTTGCCTCTTGTTCCAGCTACGCTAGAACAGCGCCACTCAGCAAAGGTGTTCTCCAAGCTCGGCCTGTGCAGTGCATACAACTTGATAAGGATCAAGAAGGAAGATGAGTGGAAAACTGCATTTAGTACCACCACTGGTCACTTCGAATATGAGGTAGTGCCACATGACCTTTCTTCAGCTCCCAGCATATTCCAATGTCTGATCAATGATGTGCTAAGGGACATGCTAGGCCACTATGTCATAGCATACATTGACGACATTTTGATATATTCCCCCAATGAAGAAAGCCATCAAGAACATGTCAGAGTAGTTCTCCAACGTTTATTGGAGAACCACCTCTATGTCAAAGCCGAAAAGTGTGAGTTCCATAAGAAGCAAATTTCATTCCTAGGATACATCATTAGTTCAGAAGGAGACAGCATGGACTCCTCCAAGGTATCCACAGGTATGTCTTGGCCAGTACCCACCTCAATCAAAGAACTTCAGCGTTTCTTGGGATTTGCAAATTTCTATCAACACTTCATTCAAGGTTTTAGTTCCATTGTAACACCACTGATGACTTTGCTGAAGAAGGGACCTAAACAGCTGCAATGGAATCCCTCTGCAGGTGAAGCCTTTAATCAGCTAAAGAAAATGTTCACCTCAGCCCCAGTTCTGCAGCATCCTGACCCAACTAAACCTTTTGTCATTGATGTCAATGCATCTGACACGAGTGTTGGAGGAATCTTGTCCCAACATTGTGGACAAAAGCACAGACTTCACCCCATGGCTTACTTCTCAAAGAAGCTCACATTTGCAGAACGAAACTATGATGTAGGTAACTGTGAACTCTTAGCCATTAAACTTGCACTTGAGGAGTGGCAACACTGGCTGGAGGGAGCCACTCATCCTTTTACAATACTCACTGACCATAAAAACCTAGAATATCTCAAGAAAGCTAAGCATCTCAATCCACACCAAGCCAGATGGGCCCTCTTCTTCACCCAATTCAATTTCACCATCTCATTCCATCCAGGGTCAAGGAATATGAAGGCAGATGCTCTGTCATGCACTTTCATCTCCTCACAGCAAGAAACCTCCACTTCCACAATTCTTCCACCCAAGTGCTTTGTTCAATCCATCACGTGGGATTTAGACCAGCAAATATGAAATGCTCAGCCCAGAACTACTCCTTCCACCTGGTCTTCTTTACATCTCAAGGCAGTTTAGAGGATGACTCATCACCTTGGCCCACACATCTCCCGATACAGGACATCCAGGTAGCCGACGAACCCACCAGTTACTAAGCAACAAGTACTGGTGGGAAAACATGTTCACAGAGATCCATCAGTTCATTGCATCTTGCTCAGAATGTGCCCAAGCCAAGGTGCTTCATACTCTGCCAGCGGGTAAGCTGTATCCACTTCCTGTACCACAGAGACCATGGTCACACATAGCCCTTGACTTTATCACAGACCTGCCACCTTCTATGGGCAACACCGCTATCATTGTGATCATAGACTGATTCTCCAAGGCACTAAAGCTCTTTCCATTACCGGGCATCCTGACTGCATTCCAGACTGCTGAACTTCTCGTTCAGAACATATTCAGGTACTTTGGCATTCCCAAGGACATAGTTAGCGACAGAGGTCCTCAATTCATTTCCCATCTCTGGTCATGTTTCATGGAATGACTTGGAATATCAGTCAGTCTCACATCTGAGTATCACCCTCAGTCTAACGGACAAGTGTAAGGGCCAACCAAGAAACTTTTTTTTTTAAATATGTTCATATGATACCTATTTTTTTTTTCATATTGCTATTTTTTTAAATATATCCATTACCTACCTTGAACATATTAAAAACTCCTTGGTTTCCTAATAGGTGATGAAGATAAGGTATCATATTCAAACCCCAAGGAAGAAAGGAAATTGGGGGGGAAGGGGAGGATAGCAACAAGAGTCCTGGGGAGTCCAGGCTGGCAGTTGGAGCCGATCCCACACAGACAGAACATGCAAACTCTGCACAGAAAGGCCCCTATCAGCCACTGGGTTTGAACCCAGAACCTTCTTGCTGTGAGGCGATAGTGCTAACCTCTACACAACCATGTTGCCATCCCAGGGAGTCTTTTTTGTTAATATTTTGTCATTTAAATGAAGTTGGTTTAGGGATTTCAATAATGTTCATGTTTTGTGATAAAATGTTATTCTTTATCATTTTTTAATTATTGGGTCAAATGTATTGATAGTATTGATATAGTATTTTTTGCCCATATTTACAAAGGGTGCAATTACTTATGTCATATAATTATACACTCTCCCATGCTTTTTCTGTATCACAGTCTCTAATCTGACACTATAATGAGATCTGCCTATGCTTCGCTGGACCAGGCATGAGCCAGCATAACTCAGAGACAAAATTCTGTCTCATTTTTGACCTGAGTTGTAATTTTTCACTTCACGACAATTATATCCTGAGTTTTAATTACAAGTTCATATGTTGTAAGGTGTTCAAGCTATCTAATCTAATGATGAGCTCTATTAGTAGATAGACACTCACCAGCATCTTTATTAGGAACACCCAACCACCTGCTGTTTTATGCAGTTATCTAATCAGCCAATCCCTTGACAGCAGCACAATGCATAAAATCATGCCGATACAAATCAAGAGCTTCAGTTAATGTTCACTTCAAACATCAGAATGGGAAAAATTGTGATCTTAAAGTGTGACTTTCTTTCACTGTGGCATGGGTGTTGGTGCCAGATGGACTGGTTTGAGTATTTCAGAAACTTCTGATCTCCTGGGATTTTCACACACAACAGTCTCTAGAGTTTACACACAATGCTGAAAAAAACCAAAAACACTGAGTGAGCGACAGTTCTGTGGGTGGAAACAAACACCTTGTTGATAAGAGAGGTCAAAGGAAAATGGCCAGATTGGTTCGAGCTGCCAGGAAGGATATAGTAACTCATAATCACGCTTTACAACCATGGTGAGCAGAAAAGCATCACAGCATGCAACAGCAGAAGACTGCATTGGGTTCCACTCCTGCAGCCAAGAACAGGAATCTTAGAATCAAGAACAAGTCCCTAATAAAGTGGCCGGTGAGTGTACATTCTAATGAATTTTGTGACAGTTCGTGTAGGTGGGTGGAGCACAGAAGGACGGCAGGCCAGAACTGAGTTAAAAAAAACTATTTTATTTAGCTTTTCAGTGTCTATATTTACACTCAGACACATGCACACACATCAGTCGTCTTGGTTGGGGAGAGAGCTCTCTCTGCTCTCGCTCTCTCTCCTTAAATAGGGCGCAGTCACTGGGGAAGACACACAAACACATTAATTAACATCAGGTGTAGTGATTCTGCCACTTACCTTCCCTGACTCCGCCCTCCGGTCACAGACCGATGCTTGACCACGCCCCCGCTGCCACATACAGTGGGGCAAAAAAGTATTTAGTCAGTCACCAATTGTGCAAGTTCTCCCACTTAAAAAGATGAGAGAGGCCTGTAATTTTCATCATAGGTATACCTCAACTATGAGAGACAAAATGAGAAAAAAAATCCACAAAATGTCTGATTTTTAAAGAATTTATTTGCAAATTATTGTGGAAAATAAGTATTTGGTCAATAACAAAAGTTCATCTCAATACTTTGTTATATACCCTTTGTTAGCAATGACAGAGGTCAAACATTTTCTGTAAGTCTTCACAAGGTTTTCACACACTGTTGCTGGCATTTTGGCCCATTCCTCCATGCAGATCTCCTCTAGAGCAGTGATGTTTTGGGGCTGTCGCTGGGCAACACGGACTTTCAACTCCCTCCAAAGATTTTCTATGGGGTTGAGATCTGGAGACTGGCTAGGCCACTCCAGGACCTTGAAATGCTTCTTACGAAGCCACTCCTTCATTGCCCGGGTGGTGTGTTTGGGATCATTGTAATGCTGAAAGAACCAGCCACGTTTCATCTTCAATGCCCTTGCTGATGGAAGGAGGTTTTCACTCAAAATCTCACAATACATGGCCCCATTCATTCTTTCCTTTACATGGATCAGTCATCCTGGTCCCTTTGCAGAAAAACAGCCCCAAAGCATGATGTTTCCACCCCCATGCTTCACAGTAGGTATGGTGTTCTTTGGATGCAACTCAGCATTCTTTCCCCTCCAAACATGACAAGTTGAGTTTTTACCAAAAAGTTCTATTTTGGTTTCATCTGACCATATGACATTCTCCCAATCCTCTTCTGGATCATTCAAATGCTCTCTAGCAAACTTCAGATGGGCCTGGACATGTACTGGCTTAAGCAGGGGGACACATCTGGCACTGCAGGATTTGAGTCCCTGGCGGCATAGTGTGTTACTGATGGTAGCCTTTGTTACTTTGGTCCCAGCTCTCTACAGGTCACTCACTAGGTCCCCCCGTGTGGCTCTGGGATTTTTGCTCACCGTTCTTGTGATCATTTTGACCCCACGGGGTTAGATCTTGCGTGGAGCCCCAGATCAAGGGAGATTATCAGTGGTCTTGTATGTCTTCCATTTTCTAATAATTGCTCCCACAGTTGATTTCTTCACACCAAGCTGCTTACCTATTGAAGATTCAGTCTTCCCAGCCTGGTGCAGGTCTACAATTTTGTTTCTGGTGTCCTTTGACAGCTCTTTGGTCTTGGCCATAGTGGAGTTTGGAGTGTAACCGTTTGAGGTTGTGGATAGGTGTCTTTTATACTGATAATGAGTTAAAACAGGTGCCATTAATACAGGTAACGAGTGGAGGACAGAGGAGCCTCTTAAAGAAGAAGTTACAGGTCTGTGAGAGCCAGAAATCTTGCTTGTTTGTAGGTGACCAAATACTTATTTTACCAAGGAATTTACCAATTCATTCATTAAAAATCCTACAATGTGATTTCCTGGATTCTTTCCCCCCATTCTGTCTCTCATAGTTGAAGTGTACCTATGATGAAAATTACAGGCCTCTCTCATCTTTTTAAGAGGGAGAACTTGCACGATTGGTGGCTAACTAAATACTTTTTTGCCCCACTGTACCCCCACCGCCCGACTCAGGCCGGGCGGCCATCCGGCCTGCAGCCAACTCCCCCCCTTGACGAGAGAGGAAGTCCGCCATGACCATCTGTGCCCCCAGACTGTGGATCACCTTGACGTTAAAGGGTTGGAGTGCTAGATACCGACGGGTGATCCGCGCGTTGGCATCCTTCATGCAGTGGAGCCACTGGAGGGGCGCGTGGTCCGAACAGAGGGTGAAAGGGCATCCCAGCAGGTAGTAATGGAGGGCAAGGACCACCCACTTGATCGCCAGGCACTCTTTCTCAATGGTGCTGTAGCGCCCTTCATGCACCGACAGCTTGCGACTGATATACAGTACTGGGCAATCCTCCCCCTCCACCTCCTGGGACAAAACAGCCCCCAGCCCTCTGTCCGACACATCCGTCTGTAACATAAAGGGGAGAGAAAAGTCAGGGGAGTGTAATAGTGGCCCCCCACACAGTGCAGCCTTTACCTTAGAAAAAGCCCACTGGCATTGCTCCGTCCACTGGACTGGATCTGGTGCCCCCTTTTTAGTCAGATCAGTCAGCGGGCTGGTGACATCCAAATAATTAGGTATAAACCTACGATAATAGCCAGCCAGCCCCAGGAACTGTCTCACCCACTTTTTGGTCTTGGGCCTCGGGCAGGCCGCAATTGCTGCTGTCTTGTTAATTTGGGGACACACCTGCCCGTTGCCCAAGTGGAAGCCCAGATACTGTACTTCCACTCACCCAATCGCACACTTCTTCGGGTTGGCTGTGAGACCCGCTCGCCTCAGCGACCTAAGGACGGCCCTCAGATGTTGGAGGTGCCTCGGCCAGTCATTACTATAGATAATAATGTTGTCGAGGTAGGCGGCCACATAGGTGGTGTGGGGGCGGAGGACCCTATCCATCAGCCGCTGAAACGTAGCGGGCGCCCCAAACAGCCCAAAAGGAAGTGTGACAAATTGGTGTGTGGCAGCGGGGGCGTGGTCAAGCGCCGGTCTGTGACAGGAGGGCGGAGTCAGGGAAGGTGAGTGGCAGAATCACTACACCTGACGGCAATTAACCTGTGTTTGTGTGTCTTCCCAGTAACCGCGCCCTATTTAAGGAGGCAGAGGGAGAGCAGAAGAGAGCTTCCCGAGACAAGACGACAGTGTGTGTGTGTCTCGTATTCACGTCTTGAAATTGTCAAACTGAAAAGTACGGCAATAAAGCCTTCTGATACCTTGATCTCTGTCCTGCCGTCCTCTGTGCTCCACCCACACATAGGGAACATACCACAGTGGTGCTGAAACCCGGGAAGTGGAGCACCAACCCAGCAGCCCCATGGAATCCTCCCCATTCGCTGACCTGGTCCACGCCCTCGCCACGGCTCAGCAAAGCCAGCAACAGGCGCTCGTCACACTCCGAAAGGAACAAGAGCGGCGCTTCGAAGCCCTGGTGCTGGCCCAGCAGGAAGACTGCGAGGCGTTCCGGCATCTCCTCGCGTTGGCGGGGTCCACCAGCGCTCCAGCCGCAGGCCCGTCCCCCCTCACTGTCACCAAGATGGGCCCGCAGGACGACCCCGAGGTGTTCCTCACGTTGTTTGAACAGGTCGCCGAAGCCTCGGGGTGGCCAATGGAGCAGCGCGCGGCGTGCCTCCTCCCCCTGCTAACGGGAGAGGCACAGCTAGCCGCGCTACAGCTCCCCGCCGACCGCCGGCTGGCCTACGCGGACCTCCGCCGGGCCGTCCTCCAGCGCATGGGGCGCACACCGGAACAACAGCGCCAGTGCTTCCGCGTGCTGCATTTGGAGGAAGTCGGCCAGCCGTTCGCGTTCGGCCAGCAGCTCCGGGACGCCTGCTGGCGGTGGTTGAGGGCCGACGATCGCGACACCGAGGGAATCGTCGACCAGGTGGTACTGGAACAGTTCATCGCCCGCCTATCAGCAGGAACCGTGGAGTGGGTCCAGTGCCACCGCCCGGCGTCGCTGGATCAGGCAGTCGGGCTGGCGGAGGATCATTTGGCGGCTGTTCCGGCAGCAGGACAGCCGAAGACGTCAACCCTTCTCTCCTCTTCTTTCTCTCTCTCTCTCTCTCTCTCTCTCCCCTTCCTTCTGTGTCCCGTCCTCGCCCCATTCCCCCACCGCGGAGACGGGGGCCGGCTCCAGCCCAGCCGGCCCGCCGCACCCGTGGTGCCCTCCCGTTTCTCCCTTCTGTGTCTGTCTCTCCCCCCCCTCAGGTGAGTGAGCCCCAGAGCACCGGTGCAGAAGGAAAGCCCGGGCCGGTTTGCTGGCGCTGCAGAGAGCCGGGCCACCTGCAACAATAATGCACGGCAATGGAAGTGGGCGCGGTGGTACGGATCCCCGAAGTGCCAGAGGCCACCCTCGATCGGGCCGGAGCGTATCGCATACCGGTGAGTGTCCAACGGGCTACATATCAGGCGTTGGTGGATTCTGGTTGCAATCAGACCTCGATCCGCCAAAGCCTGGTTCAAGACGAGGCATTGGGGGGAGCACAGGGGGTGAAGGTGTTGTGTGTGCACGGGGATGTTCACAGCTACCCTTTGGTGTCGGTCCACATATTTTTCAGAGGGGAAAAATGTATAATGAAGGCGGCAGTTAATCCTCGCCTTACCCACTCTTTAATTTTGGGGACTGATTGGCCGGGATTTCGGGGTTTAATGACGCGCCTAGTAAAGAGTGGGTCCTGCCATTTGACATGGGGAGGTCCCGGTGTCGCTTTGGCGGGAGCAGCTGTCACAGAGCCGTCTACGTCATCTCCGCGTCAGAGTGAGGAGCCGCCGGCTCCTCCTCTCTCTATTGGGGAATCCCTCGCGGATTTCCCATTAGAACAATTGCGAGACGAGACTCTGCGGCATGCGTTTGACCAAGTAAGAGTAATCGATGGTCAAACGCTCCAGCCGAACGCCACCCCGTCCTTCCCCTACTTCGCAGTTATGAAGGATAGATTATACCGAGTGACGCAGGACACTCAAACTAAAGAGCGAGTCACACAGCTGTTAATTCCGAAGAGCCGCCGGGAATTGGTATTCCTGGCGGCTCACTTTAATCCCATGGCTGGACACTTAGGGCAGGATAAAACACTAGCCCGAATAATGGCCCGATTCTATTGGCCGGGGATTCGCGGCGATGTCCGTAGGTGGTGTACGGCATGCCGCGAATGCCAGTTAGTAAATCCAGCGGGCATTCCAAAAGCGCCTTTGCGCCCTCTTCCGTTAATCGAGACCCCGTTCGAGAGAATTGGGATGGATCTCGTCGGGCCATTAGATCGGTCAGCACAAGGGTACCGCTTTATATTAGTTCTGGTGGACTATGCAACACGATACCCGGAAGCAGTGCCTCTGCGCAATATCTCAGCACGCAGTATTGCAGAGGCACTCTTCCGCGTCATCTCCTGAGTTGGAATCCCGAAAGAGATTCTGACTGATCTAGGCACCTCGTTTATGTCACGTACACTGAACGAACTGTATGGGTTGTTGGGGATTAAGCCAATCCGCACCAGTGTGTATCACCCACAAACGGACGGTTTAGTAGAACGGTTTAACCGCACCCTCAAAAATATTATTAAAAAATTTGTGAGTGAGGACGCACGTAATTGGGATAAGTGGCTCGAACCCTTGCTGTTCTCAGTGCGAGAGGTCCCTCAAGCCTCCACGGGGTTCTCCCTGTTCGAATTATTATATGGGCGTAAGCCGCGCGGCATCCTAGATGTGCTGCGGGAAAATTGGGAGGGACCTTCACAAAGCAAAAACGAAATTCAGTACGTTATGGACCTGCGCGCAAAACTCCACACGCTCACACACCTAACTCAGGAGAATTTGCAGCAGGCCCAGGAACGGCAAGCCCGCCTGTACAACAAGGGTACGCGCCTTAGAGAGTTCACTCCGGGAGATAAGGTACTCGTACTGTTGCCCACGTCGAGCTCCAAATTGATTGCCAAGTGGCAAGGACCCTTTGAGGTCACACGGCGAGTCGGGGACGTCGACTATGAGGTGAGGCGAACGGATAGGGGTGGGGCGCTACAGATTTCCCACCTCAATCTGCTTAAACTCTGGAACGAGGAGGTCCCCGTGGCGTTGGTGTCAGTAGTTCCGGAGAAGGCGGAGCTGGGGCCGGAGGTTCAAAAAGGGACATTGGCATCACGTACCTCTCCGGTCCCCTGTGGAGACCACCTCTCCCCGACCCAACTCATAGAGGTCGCCCAGTTGCAGACCGAGGTTTGATGTGTTCTCGCCCCTGCCCGGTCGCACTAACCTCATAGAGCACCACATAGAGATGCCCCTGGGGATGGTAGTGCGTAGCCGCCCTTACAGGCTACCCGAACACAAAAAAAGGTGGTTCGGGAAGAACTTCAGACCATGCTCGAAATGGGCATCATCGAGGAGTCCCACAGTGACTGGAGCAGCCTGGTGGTCTTGGTACCCAAGGCTGATGGTTCCGGTTCTGTGTGGACTATAGAAAAGTCAACGCGGTGTCTAAATTCGACGCGTACCCAATGCCTCGTATTGACGAGCTGCTCGATCGACTAGGCACGGCTCGCTTTTATTCGACACTGGATTTGACAAGGGGATATTGGCAGATCCCCTTGACTCCATTATCCCGAGAAAAAACTGCCTTTTCCACACCGTTCGGCTTGCACCAATTCGTCACACTTCCTTTTGGGCTGTTTGGGGCGCCTGCTACATTTCAGCGGCTGATGGACAGGGTCCTCCGCCCCCACACCACCTATGCGGCCGCATACCTTGATGATATAATCATTTATAGTAACGACTGGCAGCGGCACTTACAACACCTGAGGGCCGTCCTTAGGTCGCTGAGGCGAGCGGGTCTCACTGCCAACCCGAAGAAGTGTGCGATTGGGCGGGTGGAAGTACGGTATCTGGGCTTCCACTTGGGCAACAGGCAGGTGCGTCCCCAAATTAACAAGACAGCAGCAATTGCGGCCTGCCCGAGGCCCAAGACCAAAAAGGGGGTGAGACAGTTCCTGGGGCTGGCTGGCTACTATCGTAGGTTTATACCTAATTATTCGGATGTCACCAGCCCGCTGACTGATCTCACTAAAAAGGGGGCACCAGATCCGGTCCAGTGGACAGAGCAGTGCCAGCGGGCTTTCTCTGAGGTAAAGGCTGCACTGTGTGGGTGGCCACTATTACACTCCCCTGACTTTTCTCTCCCTTTTGTGTTGCAGACCGACGCGTCAGACAGAGGGCTAGGGGCGGTGTTGTCCCAGGAGGTGGAGGGGGAGGACCGCCCCATCCTGTACATTAGCCGGAAGCTGTCGGTGCGTGAGGGGCGCTACAGCACAATCGAAAAAGAATGTCTAGCGATCAAGTGGGCGGTCCTCGCCCTCCGTTACTACCTGCTGGGGTGCCCTTTCACCCTCTGTTCGGACCACGCACCCCTCCAATGGCTCCACCGCATGAAAGATGCCAACACGCGGATCACCCGTTGGTATCTGACACTCCAACCCTTTAATTTCAAGGTGGTCCACAGGCCGGGGGCGCAGATGGTCGTGGCGGACTTCCTCTCCCGTCGGGGGGGGGAGTCGGCTGCAGGACGGACGGCCGCCCGGCCTGAGTCGAGCAGTGGGGGTATGTGGCAGCGGGGGTGTGGTCAAGCGCCGGTCTGTGACAGGAGGGCGGAGTCAGGGAAGGTGAGTGGCAGAATCACTACACCTGACGGCAATTAACCTGTGTTTGTGTGTCTTCCCAGTAACCATGCCCTATTTAAGGAGGCAGAGGGAGAGCAGAAGAGAGCTTCCCGAGACAAGACGACAGTGTGTGTGTGTGTCTCGTATTCACGTCTTGAAATTGTCAAACTGAAAAGTACGGCAATAAAGCCTTCTGATACCTTGATCTCTGTCCTGCCGTCCTCTGTGCTCCACCCACACATAGGGAACATACCACATGGTGTAAGCCGAACGGTGTGGAAAAGGCCGTTTTTTCTCAGGATAATGGAGTCAAGGGGATCTGCCAATAACACTTTGTTAAATCCAGCGTCGAGTAAAAATAAGCCGTGCCTAGCCGATCGAGCAACTCATCAACACCAACGCCACGGGGACCTCCTCATTCCAGAGTTTGAGCAGATTGAGGTGGTAAATCTGTAGCCCCCCACCCCTATCCGTTTGCCTCACCTCATAGTCAACATCCCCGACTCGCCGTGTGACCTCAAAGGGTTCTTGCCACTTGGCCACCAATTTGGAGCTCGATGTGGGCAACAGTACGAGTACTTTATCTCCCAGTGCGAACTCCCTAAGGCGCATACCCTTGTTGTACAGGCGGGTTTGTCGTTCTTGGGCCTGCCGCATATTCTCCTGAGTTAGGTGCATGAGTGTGTGGAGTTTTGCGCGCAGGTCAATAATGTATTGGATTTCATTTTTACTTGGTGAAGGTCCCTCCTCCCAATTTTCCCGCAGCACATCTAGAATGCCGCGCGGCTTACGCCCGTATAACAATTCAAACGGGGAGAACCCCGTGGAGGCTTGGGGGACCTCTCGCACTGCAAATAGCAAGGGTTCGAGCCATTTATCCCAATTACGTGCGTCCTCACTTATGAATTTTTTAATTATATTCTTGAGGGTGCGATTGAACCGTTCAACTAAACCGTCCGTTTGTGGGTGATACACGCTGGTGCGGGTCGGCTTAATACCCAACAACCCATACAGTTCGTTCAGTGTATGTGACATAAACGAAGTGCCTTGGTCAGTCAGAATCTCTTTCGGGATTCCAACTCGGGAGATAACGCGGAAGAGTGCCTCCGCAATACTGCGTACTGAGATATTGCGAAGAGGCACTGCTTCCGGGTATCGCGTTGCATAGTCCACTAGAACCCTCGTGTTGACCGATCTAATGGCCTGATGAGATCCATCCCAATTCTTTTGAATGGGGTCTCAATTAATGGCAGAGGGCGCAAAGGCGCTTTTGGAATGGCCGCTGGATTTAGTAACTGGCATTCGCGGCATGCCGTACACCACCTACGGGCATCGCCGCGAATCCCTGGCTAATAGAACCGGGCCATTATTCGGGCTAGTGTTTTATCCTGCCCTAAGTGTCCAGCCATGGGATTAAAGTGAGCCACCTGGAATACCAATTCCCGGCGGCTCTTCGGGATTAACAGCTGTGTGACTCGCTCTTTAGTTTGAGTGTCCTGCGTCACTCAGTATAATCTATCCTTCATAATCGCGAAGTAGGGGAAGGACGGGGTGGTGTTTGGCTGGAGCGTTTGACCATCGATTACTCTCACTTGGTCAAACGCATGCCGCAGAGTCTCGTCTCGTGACTGCTGTAATGGAAAATCCACGAGGGATTCCCCAATAGAGAGAGGAGGAGCCGGCGGCTCCTCACTCTGACGTGGAGCTGACGTAGACGGCTCTGTGACAGCTGCTCCCGCCAACGCGACACCAGGACCTCCCCTTATTAAACTACGGCAGGACCCACTCTTCACTAATTGTGTCATTAAATCCCGAAATCCCGGCCAATCAGTCCCCAAAATTATCGAGTGGGTAAGGCGAGGATTAACCGCCGCCTTTACTATAAGTTTTTCCCCTCGAAAAAGAATATGGACCGACACTAGAGGGTAGTTGTGAACATCCCCGTGCACACACAACACCTTCACCAATTGTGCTCCCCCCAATGCCTCGTCTTGCACCAGGCTTTGGTGGATTGAGGTCTGATTACAGCCAGAATCCACCAACGCCTGATATGTATCCCCTTGGATACTCACCGGTATGCGATACGCTCCGGCCTGATCGAGGGCAGCTCCTGGCGCGTCGGGGATCCGAACCACCACGCCCACCTCCATTACCGAGCACTGCTGTTGGAGGTGGCCCGGCTCCCTGCAGCGCCAGCAAACTGGCCCGGGCTTCCTCTCTGCACTAGTGCTCTGGGGCTCACTCACCTGAGGGGGGGGAGAGACAGACAAAAAAGGGAGAAATGGGAGGGCACCGCGAGTGTGGGGGGCCAGCTGGGGTGGCGCCGGCCCCCGCCTCCGCGGTGGGGGAATGGGGCGAGGAGGAGACACACGAGGAGGGGAGAGAGAGGAGAGAAGAAGAGGTCGTCTGCTGTCCTGCCGTCGGGACAGCCGCCAAATGGTCCTCCGCCAGCTCGATTGCCTGGTCCAGCGACGCCGGGCGGTGGCACTGGACCCACTCTGCGGTTCCTGCTGGTAAACGCGCGATGAACTGCTCCAGTACCACCTGGTTGATGAGTCCCTCGGCGTCGTGGTTGTCAGCCCTCAACCACTGGCAGCAGGCGTCCCGGAGTTGCTGGCCAAACGCGAACGGCCGGCCGACTTCCTCCAAGCGCAAAGCGCGGAAGCACTGACGTTGTTGCTCGGGGGTGCGCCCCACCCGCTGGAGGACAGCCCGGCGAATGTCCGCGTAGGCCAGCCGGCGGTCGGCGGGGAGCTGTAGCATGGCCACCTGTGCCTCTCCCATTAGCAGGGGGAGGAGGCGCGCCTCGCGCTGTTCCACCGGCCACCCCGAGGTCTCTGCTACCTGCTCAAAGAGCGTGAGGAAGGCCTCAGGGTCATCCTTCAGGCCCATCTTCGTGAGGGTGAGGGGGGAAGGGCCCGCGGCGGTGGAGATGGTGGACCCCGCCGATGCAAGGAGGTGCTGGAACGCCCGACGATCTTCCTGCTGCGCCAGCACCAGGGCCTCGAACCGTTGTTCTTGCTCCTTTCGGAGGGCGAGCAGTGCCTGGTGCTGGCTCTGTTGGGCCGTGGTGAGGGCGTGGATCAGGTCTGCGAAGGGGGAGGACTCCATGGGGCTGTTCTCTTCTGTGCTCATTCCTGGGTTTCAGCACCACTGTGATAGTTCGTGTAGGTGGGTGGAGCACAGAAGGACGGCAGGCCAGAACTGAGTTCACAAAACTCTTATTTAGCTTTTCAGCTTCTATATTTACACTCAGACACACGCACACACATCAGTCATCTGGTTGGGGAGAGAGCTCTCTCTGCTCTCGCTCTCTCTCCTTAAATAGGGCACGGTCACTGGGGAAGACACACAAACACATTAATTAACATCAGGTGTAGTGATTCTGCCACTTACCTTCCCTGACTTCGCCCTCCGGTCACAGACCGATGCTTGGCCATGCCCCCGCTGCCACAAATTTATTTTCACATGCCTCAAAACAATGGTATCTTTGAATGAATTATCAAAACATCATGAATAGAATGATTACCTAAATCTTCTGAATCAATGAAAGTGTCACAAGAATGAAAATATCAAACTACACTAACTATAATGTTTCCGTTTCAGTTATCATTATAAACGTAGTGATGAATGTGACAATAACAGACTCTCTCTCTATTACGAGCTAGCTCAGACATCATCGACTAGCTTCCTCCATTCTTCACAGTCATCCGTGATGTTTTTCAATTCCTCAGTGGGTAATCCGGTGTCTTTCCTCAACTGGTCAACATACGTAATTGTTGGTCTTCCCCTCCTTCTTACTCCTTGCTTTGGCTCCCAAAGAAGCACTTGACTCACTAATTCCTCCTTCACATGCGTCCTATAAACTTCAGCCTCCTTACATGAAGTGTTGATGATATGCTGCTGAGGTTTCTGTACAGCTCATTGTTCGATTTGTGATCTTTCCAAGAAACACCAAGGACTGCTCTTAGCATTCATGTGTATGTGCCATCTAATTGGCTGTTCATGTCCTTTGTAAGTGTTCAGCACTCTGCACCGTACAACAAAACACTCAACTGTCACTCTGAAGAACTGTATTTTTAGTGATCTCTCTAGGTTAGATTTCCATAGTTTGTCCATTTTGTTCAGTGCTTGCCAAGCTCATCCAATTCTTATTTCCATATCCTTCTTGCTAGATTCTATCCACAAACTGAGATACTTAAATTCTTCAACCTGTTTCAGCTTCTTTCCCCCTAGTGTTATCAAATGTGCATCTGCCTGGTTGTACAGCATGTACTCTGTCTTCTTGTAATTGACATGCAAGCCAGTATCTTCTCCTGCGATTTCCAACCGCAATAAGAGTAGTTGGGCCTGCTCCACATAGTTTACAATGACAGACACATGCTCCAAAAGTAAAAATCTAACAATAAGTTCAGCATCAAAAATAAAATAAATTCTGTAAAAATAAACCAAGTTCTCCAATACATATCAGTGAATGTGTTTTGTTTGTTTATCAGTGAACATTTTGAAATGTAGTGTGTCCAGTCTTCTACCCAAGCTCATATGAAAAGAAAAGGACAAAAAGAAAGACAATCCTATTCTTGATGTATGGTTGAAGATGAAGCTGTAGTCGTCCAGGATATATTCATCTCATCTCATTATCTCTAGCGACTTTATCCTGTTCTACAGGGTCGCAGGCAAGCTGGAGCCTATCCCAGCTGACTACAGGCGAAAGGCGGGGTACACCCTGGACAAGTTGCCAGGTCATCACAGGGCTGACACATAGACACAGACAACCATTCACACTTACATTCACACCTACGGTCAATTTAGAGTCACCAGTTAACCTAACCTGCATGTCTTTGGACTGTGGGGGAAACCGGAGCACCCGGAGGAAACCCACACAGACACGGGGAGAACATGCAAACTCCTCACAGAAAGGCCCTCACTGGCCACAGGGCTCAAACCCGGACCTTCTTGCTGTGAGGCAACAGCGCTAACCACTACACCACCAGGATATATTACTTTAACAAAATTGCATCTATAGTTTATGTATTAAATAAGCATATCAGTTCAGTGCCCCTTCCTCTTGCTTTATACGCAGATAAACACACTGAGTTTTAACAATCTGGACAAGCTCAGGAAATTCAAATATTTCACATATGATTAGATTAGATTAGATTAGATTAGATTAGATTAGATTAGATTAGATTAGATTAGATTAGATTAGATTAGATTAGATAGGGTTGAATCTTTCAGCATAAGGGTTTTCCTGGGATTTTGTTCCACTCTCAATACAAGATTACTGTCATTCTTTCTATATTTCAAGTCTAATTATTTAATTAGGTTGTTCAGGATTCTGAAGACCTGAAGAATTTGTAGAACTTGCAGAACCTAAGGAAATGAAGTTTCATTAACGTATTCATTTCCTCATGAACTACTATGACCTACAGCCACTCGAAGACCTTTAAGAGGTACAGATGCTCAAAAGCACATGGACCAAGATTGCAAAGAACCAACTATACTGTAACCTGCTCAACCACTGCACCCAGTATTCAAGCAGGACATAAAAAAGACACCAATTTTTTGTTCATATAATTACATATTTATCAAATTATATAATCTATTTCTACAATCGGGCGGCACAGTGGTGTAGTGGTTAGCGCTGTCGCCTCACAGCAAGAAGGTCCAGGTTCGAGCCCCGTGGCTGGCGAGGGCCTTTCTGTGTGGAGTTTGCATGTTCTCCCTGTGCATGGGTTTCCTCCGGGTGCTCCGGTTTCCCCCACAGTCCAAAGACATGCAGGTTAGGTTAACTGGTGACTCTAAATTGACTGTAGGTGTGAGTGTGAATGGTTGTCTGTGTCTATGTGTCAGCCCTGTGATGACCTGGTGACTTGTCCAGGGTGTACCCTGCCTTTCGCCCGTAGTCAGCTGGGATAGGCTCCTGTGACCCTGTAGAACAGGATAAAGCGGCTAGAGATAATGAGATGAGATGAGATTTCTACAATCACATTTGGTATTTTATTGTGCACAAGAGTACATTTTAATCATTAATGTTTTTATTACTCAGTACATTTGAATATTCAAATATCAGACGATAATTATTACATGCTCTACAACTGAAAAGTATGCTAAAAACAAGCTAGCTACTGAGTCTAGATAACATACTGCAAAAGAATGGCATGAAAAGCATTTTATTGATAAACATATCTGCAATATGCGTACAACCTAGTAAGCGATTGAAGATGGAGTTATTTAGGAAGCTCTGGCGTCAAATTCACACCAGATGCATAATCATGGCAGTGGAACTAATGTCTAAAAGTACATCTGTGACAATGAAACAGTGGAGATAGGGACAGCTGAAATATTACAACACAGCTCAATAAAAACATGAGATGAGATATTGAGGCTTTGAACAAATAGTCTGTTTTTCTTTGGTGGTGATTTATTAGTAAAGTTATGCAAGAACAGGTTTCACAATCATGAGAATCATTAATCTTTTTTTACTATAATTTTTTTTAAAGTGTCGAATATAGAAAATTTGATTTCATGTTTATGTTATATATATTACAGTCCCTCCCACCACCCCAACCCAATCCAAGTACATGCCCATACTGACTGGATAGTAATGAACACATCCATGACTTGCATTTGTACCTGTATCATTTTCTCATCTCATCTCATCTCATCTCATCTCATCTCATCTCATCTCATTATCTCTAGCCGCTTTATTCTGTTCTACAGGGTCGCAGGCAAGCTGGAGCCTATCCCAGGTGACTACGGGCGAAAGGCGGGGTACACCCTGGACAAGTTGCCAGGTCATCACAGGGCCAACACATAGACACAGACAACCACTCACACCTCCGGTCAATTTAGAGTCACCAGTTAACCTAACCTGCATGTCTTTGGACTGTGGGGGAAACCGGAGCACCCGGAGGAAACCCACACGGACACAACATGCAAACTCTGCACAGAAAGGCCCTCGCCACCCACCGGGCTTGAACCCGGATCTTCTTGCTGTGAGGCGACAGCGCTAACCACTACACCACCGTGCCGCCCCTGTATCTCATCTCATCTCATCTCATTATCTCTAGCCGCTTTATCCTTCTACAGGGTCGCAGGCAAGCTGGAGCCTATCCCAGCTGACTACGGGCGAAAGGCGGGGTACACCCTGGACAAGTCGCCAGGTCATCACAGGGCTGACACATAGACACAGACAACCAGTCACACTCACATTCACACCTACGGTCAATTTAGAGTCACCAGTTAACCTAACCTGCATGTCTTTGGACTGTGGGGGAAACCGGAGCACCCGGAGGAAACCCACGCGGACACGGGGAGAACATGCAAACTCCGCACAGAAAGGCCCTCGCCGGCCATGGGGCTCGAACCCAGGACCTTCTTGCTGTGAGGCGACAGCGCTAACCACTACACCACCGTGCCGCCCCTGTATCGTTTTATCAAATCAAAAAGTATAGATCTTTTTCATCCCATGCCAAAAAAAGCTAAAAGACCTATTTGCCTTTTGTCAAGTGGCCCACCAGCTAATTAAAAGTCATGTAGACAAGTTGGCTTAGTGGTTAGCGTGTCTGCCTCTCAATTGGGAGATCCCGAGTTCTACTTGTGGTCGGGTCATACCAAAGACCATCATCATTAAAAAAAAAGTATCTTCTGGCATTTTCTCTTAGCAGTTTTACAGTGACCCAATGGTTAATAATCCATCCTTACTTACACATGATGTGAATGTTTCAGTTGATGTTATGAGGAATTCACCTGTAAAGCAGACAAACCTGCTACACTCATCAACAGAGGCAATAAGGGCTTGTTTGTGAGTAGGAGTCCTTTTTCCATGCCCTGCATAGGTGGAAGTGATATATGTGACTGTTTTGAACTTACATCGTCTTTTGTTTCAGGCTGTAATAGTGTTATTCCAGCCATGTAACCTTTACCCACTGCTATTATAGCTGCAGTTCATTGGTGGCGTGAAGTCCACCTGCCCAAGGCGTGCTAGCCCTGACTGCCAGATGGTACAACACCCTCAGTGGTCTAAAGCTGTGAATAATAGGACAGTTTCAGTTTTTACTTAAATGCAGTACTTTTGTTTCTTCTTCTTCACGTCAATGTAAAATAGTGTTTGAAAGTAAACAGAGAGACCCGCTGATGCACTTTTCATAAATACTGCTTTCCTTCCTGCTGTACTATTTCCAAAAGAAAGCATATGTGTCAATGCCAGTGCATTTCTGTATATGTGTAATTAACAATTTTTCTAGGTCATGACTACTGGCACCTCTTGTAAAGATGAGTAAAAATGGTTAGAAAAAATCCATCTTTTGGTGAAACAGCTTCAGCTCACACTGAAAAAAATGAGAAAAATCCAACCTTTAATTGAAATAAATTTATTCAGAGGAAAACAAATCCCTTATCAAGAAATAATTATTTTCACCAAATCACATGTGACTATTATTGGCACCCCCTGCACATACATGTCAACCTTTAGTCAATCAAACCTGTATAACCAACCTCCAAAATCCGTATTTCCCTTATAAAATCCGTATAAGATGCAAATTAAAATAATTTACCTAAAATTTGAATGATAATTAACAATGATATATCCCAGTTACTTTTTATTCAATATTAATAACAATAAACCTTCAGAATGAATACAAAGCTCCAATGTTTGACAAAAACACAGTGTTATCAGCGTAGTTACGAAGGAAATACTTCGTTGTTTGGAGACAGGTTTCACCGAGTGGCTATTATGCGCGAGACTTCATATTAGCCACAAAGTCAGGAAAATCTGTTCGTAAAATTACGTTATAATGACCAAATACAATGAAAAGTATTTTTCCAGTCTCACCTGTGAAAGGTAATCCCATGTGATCTCGTTTGGACAGTAAACCTGTTGGTACAGTTAAACGCAGCACATGAATGAGGCATCTTTATTCTCGGGCGAGGATGACGTATGATTCTACGCAGAAGCCGGCGTCTATGACTTCACGGTTGGCGGGATTCTCGCAATGCGGTGTGCGCATGATCAAAAATGGAATGAAGTCTCGCTACCACAAGATAACGCGCGATTTCATAAGACTCTTTACTGGCTGTCTGTGGTGTACAGTATGTTTGTAAATGTTATGCGTTCTTTTATCATCATGGGAATTAATTATAGCTCTAAATAAATATTGAAGTTTTTTTTAAAGAATCCGTATAACTTTATTTATACGCCCGTATACTACGTTTATTGAATCAAATCCATATAAAATACGGACATTCCTTATAGGTTGACATGTATGCCTGCATTTAATACTTTGTACAACCTTTCTTTGCCACTAAAACAACACTGAGTCTCTTCTATAACATTTTATAAGGTTGGAGATACAGAGCAGGGCATCTGAGACCTTTCCTCTTTACACAATCTCTCCACATCATCTAGGGTCCTCGACCCTCTCTTGTGCTTCTTCTCTTCAGCTCACCCCACAGGTTTTCAATGGGGTTCAGGTCAGGGGACTGAGATGGCCAGAGCAGAAGCTTGATTTTTTGTGCTCAATAACCATTTTTGTGTTGATTTGGACATATGCTTCGGATCATTGTCCTGCTGGAAAATCCAATGATGACCCACTTTTAGTTTCCTGGCAGAGCCAGCGAGATTTAGATTTAAAATGCCCTGGTATTTCATGGAGTCCATGATGCCATGTACCATAACAAGGTTTCCAGGGCCTTTGGAGGAAAAAACAGCCCCAAAACATCACAGAACTTCACCATATTTTACAGCTGGGATCAGGTTCTTTTCATTATAGCCATCCTTCTTTTTACCCCAAACCCACCTTGAATGTTTATTGCCAAAAACCTCCATTTTTCTTACATCAGACCATAGAACACAGTTCCACTCAAAGTTATAGGAGTGTTTCCCAAACTTCAGGTGGTTACGTTTGCAGTTAACTGACAGAAAAGGCTTTTTTTCTGGCTGTTTTATGTCCCTGAGGATGGGTAGAACAATGAAGTGCAGACAGGTGGGCCTTTTTATTTTCAGTTTGGCTTTTCAGCTTAACGTTCCATTCTCTGACATGCACACTTTGCATGCACACATGCGCTGGTCAGGAGTCAGCCACCTCCACTCTCCCCCTACTTATCACTGCTGTGCTCTCACTGTCATCAGTTCACAGCAGGTGTGATCACTTTGCCACTCACCTTCCCTGACCCCGCCCTCCATTCACAAACTGACACTTGACCACGCCCCCGCTGCCACACTGGCAAACCTTCCAAATAATCTGTGGACATGGAAGTGGAGTCTGATGGTGGTTTTGGAGACTTGGAAACGCCAAGATTTTACTTTCTCTTGTAATTCACCAACAGTGAGCCTTGGGATTTCTTTTTTTGCCTCTCTTACCCTCCTTCTCACTGTACATGGGGACAAAATAAACTTGTGTCCTCTTCCAGGCAAGTTTCTCACAGTTCCAGTTGGTGTCCACTTTTTCTTTTCATTTTTATTTTTGACCTAACAGTAGAAATGGACATTTTCAGACAAGTAGCTATTTTTTATAACCATTTTTTATAACACACTTCTCCCTCATTTGGTTTCCCATGTTGATAGATGACTAAGGTAATCTGGCCTCTGTATCATCTCATATTTGTCCCCCAGTTAATCAGGAAGTCATGGATTACAGCTTGAAAGGCCCTACACATGCCAATCAACTCAAACATATACAATTTAAATGGGAAACATGCTTCAGTTACATTATGTTCACTATCATTCCTAGGGTTGTAAATAGTAGTGGCATGTGTCTTTAGTGAAAATAATTATTTATTGATGAGGGATTTGCTTTTCTTTGAATAATTTATTTCAATTAAAGGTTGGATTTTTCTCATTTTTCAATGTGAGATGAAGCTACTTCACCAAAAGGTGTGTTTTTTCTAACCCTTTATACTCATTTGCAAATTTTGGAAACCCCATATTTCATTGAAAATAGTACAAAGACAATACATCAAATGTTGAGAATTTTATTGTTTTTTGAAAAAAATATCTATCTATCTATCTATCTATCTATCTATCTATCTATCTATCTATCTATCTATCTATCTATCTATCTATCTAATTTGGTTAACTGGCAACAGGTCAGTAACATGATTGGGTATAAAAAGAGCATCCCAGAGAGGCTGAGTCTCTCACTCTCTTTCTTTCTTTCTTTCTTTCTTTCTTTCTTTCTTTCTTTCTTTCTTTATTTATTTATTTATTTATTTCTCTTTTGTTCATATCTGAGGTTCAAGGACCCAGAATACAACTTATATACATCAGTTAGAAACAGGTACAAGCAGTGAGATGGCTTAGACATGTAACAATCAAATGATAAAAGTAATAAAATTAGATATTAGGATCAGACTATTAGATACTGGCATTTTCCTCAGTGTCCATTACTTGTTAGAATGCATTCTCATAAAAAAATAAAATAAATAATAATTTAAAAAAAAACCCTCTCCTTTCAATCACTAGCATTTGGAAAACATCCAGTGTCATTTTGCTTGACATGTGAGTTACTTTGGATTCAGTGACAGTGTCTTGTGCAATGAGCCCACAGACTTGGGACAAGATTCGATTCAAGGCCCTGTAACCCCTGTTTAAATCAATAAAGCTGCCTCATGAATGGCAGAGGAGGGAAGGTCAAAGCAGCTTGCTGAAATGGATCAGATCTGTTTAATCAGATCAGTTTATTATATTCATGGTGTTGTAGTAACATTTCCTGTGTCTAATGGTTCTTATGTATGAGTACATTATTTCTGCATTTGTTTTTTTGTGGCTCCTCCTACCGAACAATCCTGACTCGGTACTCTTAGGCTTTACAATTACCTAACCAAAAGAAAAAAAAATTAAATGCAGGGGGTGTCTGCCATCATTAAAGTTATATGCAAATTTTAATTGTATTTTTCTTTTTATTTATTTTGTCTTACTATATACCTATAGTAAGCTTTATGAAATCGAATTGCATTTGAGAGAAAAACCCAGATGGGAGCTGATTATGTTTCTGAGCAAAAAAAAAAAAAAAAAGCTCATTCTAATTAGTTTGTATATTACCAATTTTATATTGCTTTCAAATGCAATTTTAAGGTATATGCATTTTTGTCCTGGAAAATAATCAGCACATTTAGAGTCCATTTGCATTCCTGTGTTTCTAGAATTACTTAATAAAACACAAAGTACAAAAAAAAAACCCTGAACATCTCTGATGTTTATGCCCAGTTATTTAATTATTTTGGAAATTACTATCAGCATGAGAATACTTGGACATCAGAATGTGTTGTAGTTTTTCTTTTTTCTCATAAGAATGAAGATAATCAATTCTTTTAAACTTAACTTGATCCAGGGAAAGCACAAATATGAAACTTTAATGTCACTTTTCTAAGCTGACCTTGTCATAAAGCAAAACTGCAAGTGACTCTAAATAATTCAGCATACTGCCTTTAATAACTAACTGTATTATGCATTGTCTGCTACGCCACTCCTGTTCCCCTCCTATCCAGCAAAATATATTTTGAACCTTCTGAAGATCATCAGATCCAAGTCATATTACATTATGCTGAGACATTGAATACTTTATATTTTATCTGAATCTTTTATTGTGTCTGTATGTATGTTCAGCTGTTCTGTTTGCAATCCCTTATATCTGTGGTACTAAGGAAGGATTCCTACAATATTATATTCTTATTTTACAAATATCAGAGTCTGTATTATATACACACTTTTAACTTAGACAGTTGTGTTTAGTATAATCTTTTTGTTCTTTTTGAAAGTACAGCCCACGTTTATGTTCTTTACCGTTTACCGTTTTACAGTTGTAGTGCTTGTAATATGAAATTGTTTATAGCAGATGTATGAATTTAATCTGAAAAAATTCTCAACAAATTTAAGGTTGAATGATAAATGACATTTCAACTGATTTCAATGATTTATGAATCTTGACTGATATAAAATAAGTTATGTTTGCATATCTTTTTGTGGCTACTGCCTCATATAGAGGCAGTAGCCACTATGTCATTGTGTTGTAAGAATGCAAGAGTGTAACAATCGCACACTGCGCATGCACATATACGTGTTCCTATTAAAATGGCCAGTGAGTGTATACAATTTGGTTCACCATTCAAAATAAATGGACTAGGCTAAAGAAATTGCTTTCAGAATGTTTATGCTTATTACTGAGGGGAAGTGCATCGTATTTTAAAATATACTCCAGGTTGTCCCCCTTTCCTCACTTTCTTCAGCCAGTGGTCCCATGTGTAATGTAAATGTGATGCACTTCTGAGTTGTTACAGGAAGTTGTTGAAAAGAGTATTGAGACCACTGAGCTCTACCACCAGGCCTTTTCCAGGAAATAAGAGTTTCAGTCATGGCGACACTGTATGTATGTCAGCCTTGGTTCAGAGGTTTCAGTTTCGAAAACTGCAAGAAGTAAGAGTAGAATAATATAAAGTACAGACACTTTGTATATTTTACTTCTGTGATTTTTAAATTGTTAATTTTTGGATTATGCTTCATTTTTGTGGCTACTGCCTCATAGAGTAAATATATATGCTATATTTAATGTATAGACATGGTATCAGAAAACAATTTTATTTATAAGCAGTAGCCACATGTACCCATAGGGTACCTATTTTTACAATTTACCATCATTTTCACCATCATAGATTAAATCGCTTATTTACCCCTAATTTATTTCAAGAGGAAAATTACAGAAAATGTTGTAAACAAACTGTGAAATTATGATAATCTAAAACTGTTGAAACAGGTCAGGACAGTCTAGCATCGAGAGGAAACACATTGCTTGCCAGCCATCCCACACACATTGACTACTGAATATCAGGTCTCTGAGCATCATGAATGAGTGTATGTTTACCCAAAAGGGACAAAAGTTCCTTTGAAATGGATTTATGCTTGGTTTGTTTTGTTAGAATTGCTTCTGAGATTCACTGAAAACAGAACTTCTGGAACCTCATGGTGTTTCCAAACAGTAAGAGGATCTTAGCTGTTCATCAAACACATACCTGTGGAATAAACAGTAATTAGTAAAAGGTGAAAGTGCATTTTGTATAGTTATGTTTAAAAAACAAAACAAACAAACAAAACTGGCAGCGCTTCAACTGAGATGAAGATATCACAGTTTTCAGTGTGGCCTAATTTGAGGACCTGTTGAGCTGTAAAATAAGTTCTACAAAGTCACTCATTACATATAATATAAAATAAATATAAAAATAAGTATAAATATAAAAAATACATCAAACAATATTATTTATAGGCAGTCATGTAACTACAATTCAAACAATAAACAAAATAAACTATACAAACAATATAGGCAGCAATGCTGCAAATCAAGTACCAAATGATCAAAATTAAATAAGAGCAAAGCAGATTACCCCCGCTCACAACCACACGCCTTGTCATTCACACCTTTAAGACAGGCCCAGGTTAAAAAGGCACGTAATAAACTCAAAACATTTTCAGACAAAATGTACTAGAGGCACAACAGCAGTGTTTCATGCAGCATGCACCAGGACAGCCATTGAAGCTCCTCAGTGAGGCTGCAAACACTGACAGTAGGCATACCAGTCCAATTGGGCAGTGGCAGCAATCACAGGCAGGAGGATAAGAGAGCCTGCAGGGCCTAGACTGCTATGAGCAATGATTACCAACAGCAATCAGTGGGAGGGTCACACCTGAAAGCAGGGGAATCAATAACCAGGGGATCTGTGACAGTGGCAGAAGCAAGGTGCACAGGAAGCAAGGTGCACACTCAGCATGAGAGGAAGTGCGCAAGAAAATCACCTGCCCTTATAGTGTGTCCCCGAGTGACAATTGGCCAGTGGTTGCCAAGTAATTTAACTACATATAGATCAACTTATGCCAGACAGCACTACACAAAATATTTATTCTGCTACAATCTATCCCTCCTTCTTGCATCATTGATGGACCAATCAAGACAGAGATTACTAAAGCTAGGACTAAGGCCTATAAAGACCAGAAACTGCATTGGACACAGGATTAGAAGAGTTTGCAGCCCCATGTGCTGAACACCCCACAGGCCTTGGGAGATGGTGGACATTGGAGTGCTGGCCTGCAGTTGACTATGCTGTCCTTCACACTGACACATCACTTGTGTCGGTGTAATTAGTGGAAGGAATAGCCACAGAGACCATTGGTTGAGTCATTGTCACTGGAGGTGTAGCCAAGGATGGGCCTGGTGCAGTGGGGGCCAAGTCAGACCGTGCAGGCAGCAGCTGAGAAGTGGGTTGATTTTCTGAAACCTGGCCAGTGAATGGTCAGGCAGAGATCACATAAGAAGCCTCTGGAATCAGGACAAACAGGTCACCATCACATGACAACTTGTCATCAGAAACTGGCTCCTTGATGCAAGATGGGCTATTTGTAACAGCATGACTTGAAGAATCTACTCCAATCACGGCTTTTAACAGAGTGTAATGGACATGCTTAACCTTGGTCTGGTCATCCACTGGTGCAATGGTGTATACTGCTCCATCCTTCTTGGGTTGCACAGAAACACCACCTGACCCTGCATCAGTGGTGCACCTTGAACGTGCTGATCATAGTTTTGCTTTCTGTGCTAGGCAGAAATTTTCAACCACTCACAGGCTCCTTCAAATTCCACCTGGAGTCAGGCCTGGTGTTCCTGAATCCACTCATGGATGCCCCCACTGACAGGATCCTGAACTCTACTCAGCAGGAAATCAACTGGAAGCCAGGGTTCCTGACCAAACATAAGGAAGACTTACCAGTTGCCTGATGGGGAATGGTGTTGTAACAATAGAGGACCTGGGGCAAACAGGAGGTCCAGTCCCTCTTCCAGGACACAGGCAGAATGTGCAGCAGGTTGTGGAGGGTCCTATTGAAACATTCACACTGGCTGTTCACCCTGCCTTCCTGCTCCTGGGAAAGCACTGTCTCTAATCCACTATAACTCATATTCACCTCCAGGATGAAGGGGAGGGAGAAATCAACATAGGCTAGCACTGGTGCCATAGTGAGCTTGGTCTTCAGGGCCTCAAAATTTCTGTGACACTCCTCTGTCCAATGCTCTGTGACACTCTCTGATGGCCTCTTTTTGGACCAAGTGCCTCTTAAGTCTGCCACCAGTTGATGCAGTAGGGCTGCTAACTTGACAAAACCCTCCATGAAAAGGCAACAGTAACTGACAAACCACAGAAAGGACCACAGCTCTGACACAGTGGTAAGGGGCTACCAGTTAGCAACTACTTCCACCTTGCTGGGATCAGTGGAGACCCCTTAGTTGGAGATGACATGGCCCAAGCAGCGCACTTCTTGCTGGAAAAAAAAAGCACAGTTGGTGAGCTTTGCCTCGAGGCCCTCCTGTCGAAGCCAACCCAGCACCACATCAAGTCACTCCAGGCGCTGCTCTACTGTGGAGCAGAAAACCACAATGTCATCAAGATAGAGAAGTAAAAATTGACCTTGTTGGTCATCAAAGATCTTCTCCATTAGCCTCTGAAAGGTACTGGGGGTATTAGAGAGCCCAAATGGCATGTAGTTCCATTCAAACAAACCAAATGGGGTGCAGAATGCTGTGTTGGGTTGATCCCCCTCAGTAACTGGGACATGGTTGTACCCACTGGCCAGGTCCATGGTGTAAAACCAGCAAGCACCCATCAGTGCATCCAGGGATTCCTCAATATGTGGAAGCGGAAACACATCTTTCCTGGTCTTGCTGTTGAGCTCCTGGTAATCGACACACATCCACAGACTGCCATCCTTCTTTTTAACTAGCACAATGGGGGCAGCATAGGGGCTGCTACTGTCTCTGATCACCTGTACCACGAACAGTTGAATGATGTGCTCTTTAACAACTTCATACTCAGATGAAGGGATGTGCCTATAATGCTGCCTTACAGAGACCTCATCTACCAGAGGGATGTCACGAGATATCAGGTTGGTACAACCTAAGTCACTGTCATGAGCAGAAAAGACAGGAGTGTACTACTTTCTAAGAAGGGACCCTCCCTTCTGTGGTTCCCCATCCACCCCATCCATGGGGTTCCCAGTTCGTGATATGCAAACCATGGCTCTGGAGGTGACTTTTGGTTCTCTGACTAAATGGTTCTGACTCAGTGTTTGGTACACTGTGATCCAGTTTTACATGATGAGTAGATTTTTCTGTGATTCAATGCCAGGTATTTTATTTAGCATTCATTTAAAGCACAATGCTTGTATGACTCATTTTTTCTTATCCAATATTGCATTTTCACCTTGAATGGGAAACTACATTAAAAGTGTAGCTGTTAATCTACACTGATTCAATGCAAAATGACTCTGTTGAATTGAGTTCAGCAAAATGTCTTGTATCCTATTGTGATTCATTTTTCTACTATTGGGATTATCATGAAAAGGGTAAGCATGTGTGTTATTACTGATAACATATTCTCAATCTTAAATATTAGCTAGCAAACTATACTATATGGCCAAAAGTTTGTGGACACCTGACCAAGTCATTACACTTCAAAGACTTTAAACATATGAGCTAATTTTATCCATAATAAATTTATTTATCCCTGATATAAGGAAGAAACCTTGAGAGGAACCAGACTCAAAAGGGAACCAATCCTCATTTGGGTGATAACAGATAGCATGATCATAACTAACTTACTTTTATAACTGTGTCCTATATAGTCATAAAGTACAACTGTGTAACCAGGAAATTCATTATAATTTTAACATGAAGTCTGTTTTGTTGAAGTTATCAACTGTTCATTGATGGAGACTTGAGTGCAAGACTGTATATGACAACTGCAGTCCTAAAGTTATCATGGTAATTGGAGTCCTCAGCCATCATAGCAAAATTGTAAGTGTCCAGAGCCATCTTCCAAATGCGAATTTTGACTGTCCATATGGGGCCGTCCTCCACAGGAGTGAAGCAATGAGACTCCACCCAGACATAGGGCATCAGGATGGATCAGGTAGGTCTGAAGAGCAGGAGAGGTCAGCATCACTGGTGTCTCAGGATTGACATGTAACTTGACAGAAAGAGTTATACAGAGGCAGAGACTGAGAGAGGGAAGAACAGTGAGAGAGAGAAAACACAGGTTGTTAGGTATGCCTGGTGTCACCTGATGGTTAAGAACAATATACATTTTATGCTGAGGGCAAGCAGAGAGTCCGGCAAGACTAACTATGACAGCAGAACTAAAAGGGAGGCTGCCATTCGCCATACATCCCAGTTTACCAAAGCACTCTATGCCTCAGGACCCTCCAGATCTACTCTTTTACCTAATAAAAACTGTTAACAAAAGGCTTGACTAAAAAGATATGTTTTGAGCCTAGACTTAAACACTAAGACTGTGTCTGAGTCCTGAACACTACTTGGAAGCCTATTCCATAACTGTGGGGCTTTGTAAGAAAAGGCTCTGCCCCCTGATGTAGCCTTCACTTTCTGAGGTACCAACAGATAGCCTGCACCTTTTGATCTAAGTAGGTGTGGTGGGTCATAAAGGACCAGAAATTTGCTAAGGTATTGTGGTGTGAAACCATTCAATGCTTTATAGGTCAATAGTAGTATTTTATAATCAATGTGAAATTTGATTGGGAGCCAATGCAGTGTAAATAAGATGGGGTGATGTGGTCATATCTTCTAGTTTTAGTAAGGACTCTTGCTTGGGCATTTTGAATTAACTAGCGCTTATTTATGCACTTACTGGAACATCCAGACAATAAGGCATTACAATAATTCAACATAGAGTTAACCAAAGCATGAACTATTTTTTTTCTGCATCATGTAGTGATGTATTTCTTATCTTAACAATACTTCTGAGATGAAAGAATGCTATCCTCATAATGTTATCAATATGAGTTTCAAATTAAAGACTGGAGTCAATGATCACTCTGAGGTCTTTTACTGCTACACATGAAGAAGCAGAAAGGCTATCCAGAGTTACCATGTAATCATAAAATCTACTTCTGGATGTATGTGGTCCTAGTACAAGTACTTCTCTCTTGCCAGAGTTAAGCAGAAGGAAGTTAATAAGCATCCAGTGTCTAATGTCCTTTACACATTTCTCAATTTTATTAAGCTCATGTCTCTCCTCTGGCTTTGCAGGAACATACAACTGTGTGTCATCACCATAACAGTGGAAGCTAATACCATGCTTACAAATAATATTACCTAGAGGTAACATATATAAAGAAAAAAATCAGTGGACCTCAGACAGAACCTTGTGGAACACCAAACTTTACCTTAGTATGCATAGAAAAATCACAATTTACGTCCACAAACTGATAATGATCAGTTAAATAAGACCTGAGCCAGGAGAGGGCTGTTCCCTTAAGTCCCACAACATTTTCTAGTCTATTCAGGAGAATGGTATGATCAATGATGTTAAAGTCTCCACTAAGGTCAAGCAATACAAGCAGGGAGACACAGCCCTGATCAGATGCCAACAGTAGGTCATTTCTTACTTTAACCAGTGCTGTCTCTTTACTCTGATGAGGTCTAAATCCTGACTGATGGATTACATGGATGTTATTCCTATGTAGATAGCATAACTGCTGTGCCACAGCTTTTTCTAGGATCTTGGAGATAAAGGGGAGGTTTGATATTGGCCTATAATTGGATAGCTGACATGGGTCGAGGTCAGGTTTTTTAATCAGGGGTTTGATAACTGCTAGTTTAAAGGATTTGGGTACATAGCCAATTCAAAGGAAATAATTGATTATTTTTAGGCCAAGTTTACATTAGACCATATCTGTCTCATTTTCTTCACGGATGCACTGTCCATTTACATTAAAACGCCTGGAAACGCCGGGAAACGGGAATCCGCCAGGGTCCACGTATTCAATCCAGATCGTGTCTGGTCCGGTGCTGTGTAAACATTGAGAATACGCGGATACGCTGTGCTGAGCTCTAGCTGGCGTCGTCATTGGACAACGTCACTGTGACATCCACCTTCCTGATTCGCTGGCGTTGGTCATGTGACGCAACTGCTGAAAAACAGCGCGGACTTCCGCCTTGTATCACCTTTCATTAAAGAGTATAAAAGTATGAAAATACTGCAAATACTGATGCAAATACTGCCCATTGTGTAGTTATGATTGTCTTTAGGCTTGCCATCCTTCCACTTGCAAGTGGTAAGTGACGCGCATGCCCGATATGCACTGGGATCACATACACAGCGGCTCAGTCCCGAATCACTGCTCGTGCATTTCACTCGCACGCTCTGTGAGCTGCGCAGGGCCGGAGTGCGCACCCTCCAGAGGGCACTCGCTGTTCAGGGCGGAGTGATTTGGAGCGCAGGATGCCTGCGGAGCCGAGTGTATCCGTGTATTGGCGTTGCTGTGTGCACGCGAATCGTGTATTGGCGTTGCTGTGTGCACGCGAATCGTTTTAAAAACGTTAATCTGATGATCCGCTGATACGGTCTAATGTAAACCCCACCTTAGAAGAGGTTCAATTGCTTCTGGTATTATCTGTTTGAAGAGCCATGGAGGTAAGGGATCTAGTACATAAGTTGAAGATTTAGATTTGGAAATTAATGAAGTTAGTTCAGTTTCTCTAAGGGGAGGAAAACATTCTAATGGCTGATCTGATAGTTATATCATCTCATCTCATTATCTCTAGCCGCTTTATCCTGTTCTACAGGGTTGCAGGCAAGCTGGAGCCTATCCCAGCTGACTACGGGTGAAAGGCGGAGTACACCCTGGACAAGTCGCCAGGTCATCACAGGGCTGACACATAGACACAGACAACCATTCACACCTACAGTCAATTTAGAGTCACCAGTTAACCTAACCTGCATGTCTTTGGACTGTGGGGGAAACCGGAGCACCTGGAGGAAACCCACGCGGACACGGGGAGAACATGCAAACTCCGCACAGAAAGGCCCTCGTCGGCCACGGGGCTCGAACCCGGACCTTCTTGCTGTGAGGCGACAGTGCTAACCACTACACCACCATGCTGCCCTGATAGTTATATTGTCAACTAAATATTTATTTAAATTGTCTGTCCTTAAATTAGTAGTTTTAATTTTTTGTCAGGTATTTTCAATTTTGTCAGTGGAAAAAATTATGAAGTCATTGCTACTACATATTTCAGGTGCGCATGTGTCTATGGTAGTCTTTTTCCTAGTTAATTTTGCAAAAATATTAAATAAGAATCTAGGATTATTTTATTTATTCTCTATTAGGGTGGAGAGATACATTGATCTAGCAGCACTAAGAACTTTTCTATACTTCAAGAGGCTCTCCTTCCATACTAATTGGAATACTACAAATTTTATTTGATGCTGTTTACATTCTAATTTTTGGGTGGTCTGTTTTAAGGTGCATGTGTAATCGTTATACCAGAGTGCTAGTTTTTTTTCTCTCTAATCATTTTTCTTTTAAGTGGCACTACATTATCTAAAGTATAGCAGAATGTTGACTTGAAGCATTCATTTGCCTGATCAAGTTCTGTGGGTTCTGATGGTGATCCAATCAAAGTTGATGACTCTGGGAAACTATTGATAAACCTTTTGTGCAGTAGTTGATGTGAATGTATGTTTGACACAGTAGCATGACAAGGTGCATATCTTATTGCTCAGACATATTATGAATAAGCCTGAGGTAACTTCAGACTGTATTATAGACAGAGTGTGATTATATTTTCTATATTTAATCCAAATGTTAGTATTAGATCAAGAGTATGACCACCGTTATGAGTAGGTCCTATGACATTCTGATTAACCCCTACTAAATCTAGAATGCACATGAATGCTGTTTCAGAGGGTCTTCTGAGTTATCAAAGTGAATATTAAACTCTCCAACAACTAAGGCTTTATCTCAGTAAATAACCAGGTTTGAGATGAAATCCACAAACTCAGAAAGAAACTCAGAATATGGCCCCGGGGGCCTGTAAATAATAAGTAACAGAATTGACTCATTAGACTTGTTTTTTTGTGGCTACATATGTTATTATGAAGAATTTCAAACATATTTAATTTATTTCCAGGTTTTTGTGTTAGGTCTACATAATCATTATAAATAACTGTGATGCCTCCTCCTTTGTCAGTTGGATGAGGCTGGTGTATATAATTGTATCAAGGACTAGCTTCATTTAATGCTACATACTCATTTGGTTTAATCCATGTTTCTGTTCAACACAGTACATTAAACTCTTCATCAGTAATAAGTTCATTAACAATTAGTGCCTTAGATGTAAGCGATCTAATATTTAATAGTCCTACCTTTAGATCAAAAGTGCTGGCAGTGGCTGTACAGTCAGTATGATCTAATTTTATATTGATTACATTACTAGATAGGCTCCAGCTTGCCCGCAACCCTGCATAGGATAAGCGGTTACGGATAATGGATGGATGGACAGATTACTAGAATAAACTCTCTGAGTATTTCTACTTTTTTGTGTAGCTTGGGGAACAGACACAGTCTTGATATAGTGGACTCTGAGTGATGACTCTGTGCAGCTATCAGACCTTTGGTTTTGCCTGTTCTTCTGCTCCCTGGCCTTGGCTCTGGATTGTCACAAGTTAACTAGGCCTGTTCTGAGAATATGAGTTATGCTGCAAGAAATGAGAGCAGCATCTTCTCAAGTGGGATAGATACCATCCCGCCTTAACAGGTCAGCCTTGCCCTCTAAACTACTCCAATTATCTATAAAGTCCACATTGTTTTCACAGCACCACCTGAACAACCAGCAGTTCAGTGACCATAACCTGCTGTAAGCTACATTGCCATGCTGCATTGGGATGGGGCCAGAGCATACAACAGCATCAGACATCACCTTCACTAATTTAAACACCTCTACAAAGTTACTTAGTAACTGTGAAGGAAATTTAGTGAATGAACATTCCTATTCTCTGTGTTTCTGTGTGTTGAGCTCAAGTGGCCTAGTGTACTGAGAAAAGTTGTTTTTCCACATGCTGTAATCGCCTTTCTGTGGCCTTGGCTGGTGATAAGCAGGGTGTCTGGGTTCTCCCTAACCATGCATATGCCTGCACATCCCAGAGCATGCCAGGTGCACACTTTAACAAAGCTTCAGAGAAAATCTTGAGCCAATCACGTGAAGACACGAGCAGTAAGCGAATGCCTTTAGAGTATAATAGATAACAGCCACTAAAACACAACTCAGAGTGCGCGTACTTTTGGCATCACTGAAGTGGTGTCTTCTCTTCTTCTTTTTTCCTTTCCTATTTTATATATCTGTTTTATATGATCTACTATAATAAATATCTGAAAAGACAACTGCTAAGCGTTCTGAAGTGTTTATTAGAAGTTTCCATTACAATTTGGTGTGCCTGGGTGGGCCCTATGCGTCTGATCCTCGGACGACAGGACACTCCCAAGGCCACGGTGTGGAGCTGAGAACTCAGACGAGAGACCAGACTATCAGGGCTCACCGAACCAATAAGTGATAACTTTGCATTCTTGTGTAAAGAAATTAGTGGAAACAGTATTTAAAGACTGATACAAGAGATGGACAGAGATTTGTCCTAGTCAATGAAGACTGATATAAGAGATGGACAGAGATTGTCCCAGTCAAGGAAGACTGATATAAGAGACAGACAGAAGTTTGTCTGAGCCCAGGAGGACTGCTAAGCTGTGGTACCATCAATGTTTGCTGAAACGAATAAAACACAATTTTGAGGCAATAAACCGTGAGTAGTTTATTGGGTTGTGTAAGAGAAAATCCGCCTAAGTGACGACTGGGTAATGGCTCACCTACTGTACTTGAGCGAAGGAAGTACGGGTGCGTGTTTTGACGGATTCACATTCAGCGATTCGTAACTGGGAAAGAATTGAATCTTGCTCCCTTTGTTCTGTGTGAACAACTGGCCAGTCGTAGGAACAGGATAGAGAGGTTCGATCACGAAGTCACCAAGACACACTGGTGTGCACGCAAAATATTGATGAATTAACAGAGTACTGTCCTCCTCCAAATTCTGAAACAGAGAAATAGATTTTGTACACATGCGTGAGTTGTCTTTGAGGTTGTTGTGCTAAATGATACCTACTTTAGTTTAAGGCAAATGCCAGATAAATTGTTTACTAATAAGAACATACCTAAAGGATTATTGTGTCGCATTTTTGGACATAGTCCAACTTGTTCTTCTTGTGATCCTGATAAAAACTCAGCCATTGTTGTCATAACCTATTGATATAACAGTGTACAATGGAGAACAGAAACGGTAAGTTAGGGAAAGAAAAGAAAAAAGCAAGTAAGCCTGAGGCTACATGTGCTATAATAAGAATTGGCTGTTCCTATGACAGCCCAAACATCCAGTTTATGAAAACCTCGTATGGCGAGGATTGTTTGGCACAGTTTGACATATGGGTAAAGGACTTAGGATTCCCTGAGAAGGGCAGTTTTAGTTCCAGGCAGATAGAACAGTTAGAAGAAAAGTTGAAACGGAAGGAAAAAGAAGAGTCTGCAGATAATGTTAAGTTCTTAGGGGACTGGAGGGCGTTTTCTGCATGGAAAGAAGAAACACTTAGGAGAGAGTACAAAAGAGAGAAATGACAGACAGGGCTCTCACCCTCTTCTCAGTGTTTGAAATTTCAGATGGACCCTGACCTGGAGTCTGCCCCACCACCCCGACACACACTGCCTCCTCAGCAAGGCAGAGCATCACTCCCACAAGTGCCTCACCCACAGAAAGGGGGAGAAGTCGAGACAAAGAAAAAAAATGAGCCTCTGGAATCTCTCCCAGCCTACCAGCCACCTCCAGCATCAGCGCCTCTCCTCAATTCTTTGTCACACACGAGATCCGGTCTTGCATATGGCAATGGAAGAGACACCCTCCTGGACCTGACCACATGCTCACCAGTGGGTCCACAAGGCCGTAACCTAAAGTCTGAAGTCCTTCATCTTCCAGTGGTGGAAGTGGCTGGAGCTGACAGCATGCTTCTAGTCCATAGACCCTGGACGACAGCTGACATGAAGGAAAGCATGGCTTCTCTTCCCAATGTGAGAGAGGTAGGAGGAAAGAGATTTGGTAACGAACTGTTGATGTTTTGCAGAGAATTCCGACCGACCACCCATGAACTTCGCCACCTACTCATGACCAAGATGGGCATAGATTGGAGCAAGGTTTCCAGAGAGTGGCCAGAAGCTGACCAGCGGATGGCAATAGTGAGTATAGAAATACCCCCACTGCTCTCTGTGCTCGTCTGATCGAAGCTTTTCCCTTGAACACAGACATTACTAAGATCAGTATGTGTAAGCAAAAAGATGGTGAAGTGGTGTCAGCGTTTCTTGCCCATCTCACCGCCGCCCATGAGAAACACAGTGGCCTGACCAGGCCCGTGAACCTGGCTGCAGTGGAGGGCACTCCTGAGCCTCACCAGGCTCGAGCAGTACGTTGTGCTGCAGAAAGGCTGCTGAAAGAGAAGCAGAAAACAAAAAGAGACCAAGACCTACACACTGCTGCTCTCACTCTTCTCCAGACTGCTCAGCCTGGACCTAGAGGAAGAGGTCGAGTAGGGGCCGAGGCAGGATGACCTGGGGTGACCCGTCCTGGATAAAAGGCGCAACCTGCTGCAACTGCAATCAGAAGGGACACATTGCTTGAGATTGTCTCCACAGTAGCAAACAGAGGCCCCGTGAAGAGTACAGCAAAGCAGACTGATGGGCGGACTCCAGGAACAGGCCCCACACAGAACAGGGGAGGTAACACACACACACCTGATGATACACATAGACAGGAACATTCACATAATGTTAAACACATTAGTAGCAGCACCTGCATGCAACAGCAAGACTACACAGAAACGCCCGATATACCAGTCCAAACCGATACACCTGAAGTTGCATTAACCTTCATCCTACCAAGTGGGGTCCATCTGGACCCCGCACCTATGTTTGTTTGCCATTTTAAAAATATGTGACATACTGCCTCACCGTTTTATGAATTTGTCGGAATTTATGTCTTAATTAAAACACTAAAGCACCGGAAGATCAGCTTTTTGCATTGTGAAGGTATAATTAATTTGTTACTGGGGTCCAACCGGACCCCAGAGTAAAGTTTATCTGTCTTTCATTTTATAATTGAATAGCACACTGAAAGTTAACTTCTTTTATTTCTTTTATGTTCCATAATGAAACTACCAAGGCATTCCTTCTTGGGGTCCGTGTGGACCCCACTGCTGCAATAAGCACAGGCTGCAAAACAAAAGCCCTAAATTATTTTACAATTACTTTTTTGTTTTAAATTCTGTAAGAAAAGACCTAAGTTGCAATCCAGAATGTTTTACAGCTGCATGAGCTGCAAAAATCATATATATAATGCCAATTTTTTTTGTGGCGCTATAATTTGCTACATGTATGCTAGTTATTGCAATATTATTGCAATGTTATTGCATTTATAATACATCATTGATATTCAGCCATAGTGGATTTTGTTCTTCAATAAAGTTATGTCTGTTTGCTTTATTGAATTGGTTCTTACTGCATTGATTTCAAGGTATTCCCTCCTGGGGTCCATACGGACCCCGCCTGGTAGTTTGTGTATGTAAAATTGGCTGGTAGGATGAAGGTTAAGTGTGTTCTTTATGCCTTGGGCCCTTTAGTGTATTGCTGTTATTAATACAAGATGTTCTGAACAAAACTTATCTGGTGATTTTGTCTTTATAAGCTTTAATTTTAAAGAAAAATATTGGGGTCCAAACGGACCCCACATGGTAAGATTAAGGTGTAAAATAGCATGGTAGGATGAGGGTTAAGTTTGTTAAAATACACAACTACTTCCTTCTCTAAACTCCCTTGTATGCGCTTCACTGTATGTGGGCATGTGTTGATTTTTTTTTTTTTTAGTAGATTCTGGAGCAGGACACTCAGTGATACAACATGGGGTACTTCCAGTAGACCAGGCCTATTCAAATAGTGGCCCGGGGGCGAAATTGGCCCGATTGAAATTTAATCCAGCCTGCAGCAGATTTTTAAAAAACAAAACAAAAAAACATATCTACGTATCTGCCGCGGCGCACAGTTTTCTCTACCGCTCTGGCACAGACCAGAGTACAGGTCGTCTCCATGGTGACAAACACTCATTCTCGCCGATTCTCGCGATGTGAAACACTCCATGCAGCTACAGCAGTGGCAACATGGCGCTGTCCAAGCAACATCGCAAAGTTGACAGAGAAAACCATAAATTTCAAAGCGAATGGACTGAAAAGTACTTATTTACTTTGCCAACTACAGCAAGCGATAGACCTGTATGTTTATTGTGCAATGAATCCGTAGCTGTGGCCAAAGAGTACAACGTGAAGAGACATTTTACAACAAAACATGCTTCATTTTCTGAGCAATACCGAGAGGGCTCCGAGGAGAGACAAAGGAGAATAGACAGACTGGTAACTTCTTTTGAACAAAGTCAGAGTGCAATTGGTGACTTTTACACAGAACAAGAGAGAGCTCACTGATAAATAAGGTAAACTAAATGAGGAAAAAACTATTCTTGTTAGTAGTTAGTTTCCATCAAGAGTATGTTTACAGCACATATTGTTTTAATTAGCAGATTTGTACTTACTGTACACTTGAAATGTTGATCTCGTTTTAAAATGTGTACTGTTTTAAAGGTATATTTCAGGGATATTTGAATGTTGTTATCAACCCAAATAAGATTTGATACTTGAAACTGCAGTTGCAGTTTGCACTTATGGCAGCTTTATTTTGATTGTCTGAATTTGTTATACAAGCTATTACTTATGTTTACTGTTTTAAGGGTAAAAGCTGTGTATATTTCTCAATATACTTGTTATCATCACCCCAAGTCTTATGCAGTATTTGCATTTGCAGTTTTGCACTTAGGGAAGCTTTTGTTGTAATCATTACAACATGTTGTTGAATGTGTTGAATGCTTTCATAATAAAGGAAAGGAAAAGAATAATGTACCTTATTTTATTTCATATATTATGTACGTTAGTATAGTATATTTTAATTGCCTTTAGCTGATAGCAATTTTATGTCAATTGCCCCTCCAGCCCTCACAAATTTTATAATTTTCTAGTTTGGCCCCCCTGCAAATGTATTTGAATAGCCCTGCAGTAGACCCACCGCTCAGCTCAAATTCTATTCAGACAATGGGCATCTCAGGACGACCTGTAACCGAAACTTTCTCAGTCAACCTCCTATGTAAAAGCGAGGGAGGAATAGTTACGTCCCACTCATTCCTCATCTCACATACATGTCCAGTAAATTTGTTAGCACGCGATTTAATGTGCAAATTAGGAGTAAATCTCACGTCCACTTCAGATGGACTAACTATTGAAGTAAGTGACATGTGCGGTGTGCAGTATGGTCTTGGAAGCCCCCTGTATGTGTATGTCTGGCGGCTCTGCTCAGATCAACTCAAACAAACTCCCAAACACCTTGTACAGCTCGCACACTTGAACACCTCATCAGTTGACACAGATTATATGAAAAAGGAAGATTTGCATTGCACAGCACATGTTCACCAAGGGCAAGATGTAGAGTTTGAAAAGACTTGGTTTGTAGACCCCCACGCACGTGAAAGATTGACCCTCAAAACTACATATTGGTCTAAATATTATTGCGCTGTGCAGGTCCATTTTACTCGTTGTCTGAACAGCTGCATCAATGTTCATTGCAGTGTTCTCAAACATGTAATGCACAGCCTCGTGTCAGAGGACTCTGAGGTCGGCTGCTGCCAGCATGATTTCTTTGACATCGTTAATTCTGTACCCCATGTCTCGTTAGCAAAGCCATGAGCTGCCCATTGGAAAGACTTGGGGAAGTGGGTCAAGAAGTGTGCAGTCAATGGCAATGAATGGTCCCAAAACAGAGGACCCTAGTGTGTTGTTTTGCCAAAAGCTTGGGGTCTACAAACAAAGTCATGCTATGTGTGTGCATGTTAAGCACAGCGTAATATTAGCCACTGATGACCAGGGTCCTTGGGACCCTGGCCATAGTTGCCTGTTTGTCTCTGTTTCCACAGGCATAACTCCAGCAGAGGTGCACCCCAAATTGGCGGGAGTTCCTAATTCCGTTTGGGCAAAGGGTAAACATGATGTAGGCCTAATAAAGAATGCTGAACCAGTGGTGATCACCCCCAAATCAGATTTCAGGCCTAAACAGACCCAGTACCCACTCAAACCAGAAGCAATCGCAGGTATAAGACCAGCCTTTGATTCGTAGCTGAAGGCAGGTGTAATTGTCCCTTGCCAGGACTATCCAGTGCACACTCCTATTTTCCCAGTTAAGAAGGCAAGACAACCATCCCAGCCCGATGAGTAGAGGTTTGTCCAAGATCTGCAAGCAGTTAATGCTGCGGTTGTTCCAGCAGAGTGCTCTGCAGACCACACCCACTCTGGGATTGCCTGACCCCAATAAACCATTTGTTCATACTGTAGATGAAAAGAAGGGTTTCATGACCTCTGTTCTTTTGCAGAAGCACAGGGATAGATTAAAACCCGTAGCCTACTTCTCCAGCAAACTGGACCCAGCGGCAGCTGGACTTCCTGTTTGCCTGCATGCAGTTGCTGCAGCTGAAAAGGCGGTAACTGCTTCCAGAAATATTGTGGGGTACTCTAACCTCACCCCTTTGGTCCCACATGCTGTCTCCCTGCTTCTGTTGGAGAAAAAGACATCACATTTGTCAGCACAGAAATGGTTAAAGTATAACACTGTCATACTTGATATGCTTAACATCATTGTGAAATGTTGGACTGTTCTGAATCCTGCCTCTCTTCTCCCTACAGAGGACGATGGAGAGCCACATGACTGTGTTGCTCTCACTAATGATTTTTGTTCCCCCAGGGCAGACTTAAAGAGTGACCCTTTGGAAAATCCAGACATGGTCCTCTATGTGGATGGTTCAGCCTCCAGAAACTCAGGGACAGGAAAGAACAAAATAGGTTTTGCCATAGTGTCAGATCACGAGGTCCTCAAGGCGTCGTGTCTGTCCTCAAACCTGTCGGCACAGGCCGCAGAGCTCTATGCCCTTATCGAGGCATGCAAATTGGCTGTAGGGCAATCTGTCAATATTTTTACAGACAGCAGGTACACATTTGGCATTGTGCACGATTTTGGCACCATTTGGAAACAGAAATTTTCTCACTAGCACAGGATCTCCCATTGCACATCATAAACTGGTCTCTGAGTTGTTGGATAGTATTCTACTCCCTAGAGCCATTGCTGTGTGCAAGTGTGCTGCCCATACTAACAATACTGATCCTGTGTCTCAAGGAAATGCCAGGGCGGACGCGGCAGCTAAGTGTGCAGCCTCAACTTCCAGTTCACCCTCTAACCTTGCTTTTCCTCAGGTTTCTACCCCCTGTTTACAGCTAGTGGACATTCAGAGCACTGCCACCCAGGACGAGAGACAAGTCTGGAAATGGGCCGGCTGTATCTTTGCAAACTTGGTCTGGGTTTGTCCCTCGGGCTGTCCCTGTCTACCAAAACACATGTTCCCTTTCTATGCAAAATTGGCCCATGGGCTCACCCATGTGTCAAAAGGGGGGATGGTAGCAGAAGTAACAAAGAGATGGTTCACAAAGGGGTTTTCAAATTATGCTGCAAAATTTTGCAAGCAATGCTTGATATGCGCACAACATAATGCAGGTCAAGGTATCAAACTAACTCAAGCAGCACACCCAATACCAGACAAACCATTTGATCATCTCCAAATGGACTTCATTGAACTGACACTTAGTGAGGGAAAATGGGTCCCTTAAAAATAAACTAAGCAAAGCTTGTGCAGAAACAGGGCTAGGATGGACAAAGGTCCCCCCTGTAGTGCTCACACAAATGAGGATGCAAACTAGGCTTAAACATGGGTTAAGCCCATTTGAAATTCTGTTTGGAAGAGTACCCAACACGGGGATAGGGCCAGCCCAAGGAACACTGCCGGACACCACACTGTGTGATGATGCAATGCTGAATTACTGTGCAACACTGTCCTCTGCTTTGAAATCTATCCACAAGCAGGTAAAAGAAGAACTTCCCAAGCCCTCTGAGGGACCTCTGCATGATCTACAACCAGGGGATTGGATAGTGGTGAAGGACTTCCGACAAACCAAGTGGAACAAGCCACAGTGGAATGTCCCATTCCAGGTCCTGCTCATGTTGTTTTTCCACATGCTGTAATCGTCTTTCTGTGGCCTTGGCTGGTGATAAGCAGGGTGTCTGGGTTCTCCCTAACCATGCATATGCCTGCACATCCCAGAGCATGCCAGGTGCACACTTTAACAAAGCTTCAGAGAAAATCTTGAGCCAATCACGTGAAGACGCGAGCAGTAAGCGAATGCCTTTATAATAGATAACAGCCACTAAAACACAACTCAGAGTGTGCGTACTCTCGGCATCACTGTCTTCTTCTCTTCTTCTTCTTTTTTCCTTTCCTATTTTATATATCTGTTTTATATGATCTACTATAATAAATAACTGAAAAGACAACTGCTAAGCGTTCTGAAGTGTTTATTAGAAGTTTCCATTACAGTAACTTAGTTACTTAGACTGATGAAGGCGTATATCATTAGCTCCTATATGAATAACTATCTTTGAAAACCTGTGCTTGCCTCAGACCCTAAAGGCCCGGTCCCACTGGCCGATGGACACAAAACGTATGCAAAAAGGACACAGCGGACGAGCAAAATTTCGGGGGTGGCTCTATCCGTTTTCATCCGCTCCAGAAATGGACAAAATTTGCGAAAACAGAACGGAAAAGAACGGACGTGGGTAGTATATAGCGGGGATGTTAAACGCATGTTCATAGGAAGCCTAGCGGATGAAAGCGGATGGAAGTGGATGACAGCTCCGAAGGGGTTACCGGTGATAACTGAGAAGCGGACGCATAGCAGAAAGAGAGGATGCATAGCGAGTGAAGGGGCTGCATCACGTACGCCTAACGGAAACAAAGGGGATGTTGCGCGGATGTATATCGGATGCAGACCGTTCACTGCGCTAGGTGTCCTTCTACATACTCTAGACATACTCCAGACATCCTAAATATACGAGATACATCCCAGATATAAACGCTTTGTCCGTTTTGAATACTTTATATACGAGATGCATACGCTTACATCCTTTCTATTTCCGTGCTACTAACGATGAATAGACGTTTCATGTACCTTATCTTTCCTCCCTCTTTCCGTTTTCAGCTGCAGCGGATGTGAGTTGCGAGGATGCCCAGAGGATGCAGAGAGGATACAGCAGACGTTTAACGGATGATAACGGACATAGAACGTTTGTTGCTCGTATATGTCGCGGATTTACATCGTACACGGCGGAAAGTTCATCCGTTCTAAAAGTTTTGTGCAGCTCAAAACTTTTTGCGTGGATGAAATCACAGTGGACGGATGCTCGATGGATAGAGCGTATGAAGCACGTATGCAATGAGTACACAACGGATGCATAGCGTTTTGTAACGGATGGCAAAGATTTTTTTACGTTTTACATCCTCTTTGCATCCGTAAGTGCAGTGGGACCGGGCCTTAAGATTACTTGCTATGTCTGGCATCCTGGACAGATAGTCTCCTGTAACCAGAGCTCTTTCAGGTTTCTCAGCAGGTGCTTCACTGAGGAGAGCAAACCTGTTAGACATGTGAAGTAGACAGGAGTGATGCTCACATGAGCGAGCCTCATCAGTAGCTTTGGCTCTGCGATTATGTTGCCAAGTCATCACCCATTCGCCCCGCTGTGAAGGCTCTAATGCTGCAGTTGGGGGATTGCTAACTCCACCTAGGGCATCAGAAAATACAGAAAATGCACTGTTCTTGTTCTCACTAACCCTCTCTAGAGTCTGGAGGCAAAGCTTTAATGCTGTAATCTTCTTCATCAGAGAGCTAACTAATGTACACTTATCACAAATAAAGCTATTACTAAAGATAGAGGAAGAATGACTAAATATCCTGCACTCGACACACTGAACAAGCCGAATGTGTGTTATGATAAATGGTTTACGTACCCTTAATTGAAGATCTGTTTATGTTACGGCAGATCCGATGTGGATGGCCTCCGATTGCTGTCTTTGCATGGGAAGGAAAAACACTTCTGGTCTTTGACATTCTCCAAAAAAAAATTAAAATGTGGAAAAAAGGGAACGTGAAAATACAACAAAAATGAAAATAATAGTGGAAAATTATTTGTAGAAAAGATGAAAAAGATTGTTAATCAAATGCTGACACACAATTTTGGACCACTAGATTTTGGAGCATGGATCTGGAGATTTGTTTCCATTTAGTCACAAGAGTAAGCATGACTGTTGGGTGAGAAGGCCTGTGGTGAAGTTATGGGTTCATCCAACACAAAGGTGTTCAGTGAGGTTGAGGTTATGTGTCTGTGCACACCACTTGAGTTCTACAGAAACCTTGACAAACCATGTCTTCATAGACCTCATGTTGTGTACAAGGGCACTGTCATGCTGGAACAGGTTTGGGTCAGTGTAGGGAAGATGTAATGCTACAGAATACAAAGACATCCTAGACAATGGTGTGCTTCAAACCTTGTGGCAAAAGTTTAAGGAAGGCCCATATTTGGGAGTGATGGTCAAATGTAATCCACAAACCTTTGGTCTTACGGTGTAGCTTGGTCTTTTGGTTTGACAAAGCAAACTCTGCTAAGCTTAGGTATACTGTTTGTGTAGTGTGAGAAATGTCCTGTTTATGCTGATCCTTTCTGCTTCAAAGATGCATTGCAACTGAGTTGATCAATAAACACCAAAGATTATGTTGTTCAGTTCTTTTTATGTCATTTGCATATAAAAAATAATTTATCTGAGCCATATCCTATGTTTGTAGGCATCTACAGCTCAGACATTTGACACAAAGTAAATTTGTCTAATTTCTCCATTTACCACCCCTATCATATCTTGATATTTTCCATTAAATCAGATTACATCTAAACTGTATCCAGTTATTACTCAGTTTGACCAGCTGACTTTCCATTATTGAAAAACTGGAAGCGGTACCTAGGAATTGAATTTAGCAGTGAACTGTGGGGAAAAAATACTTCAGCACATTTGTTCTTCATCAATTTGTATGAGGAATGGTCTTTTGCAATTCAAGGATGTCTATTGCCTGCATGTAAGCTGTCTCTGACTTTTTCAAACACATCTATACCAAATACAAACTAGATAGAACTCGATGGGGATGCCTCTGCCTGGTAGACTACACGCCTTATTAAGTTGTGATTTGGGGATGGACATTTGACCTCACAGTAATCTTGACCTGTGACCTTTTAACCTCAAAATCTAATCAGTTTATGTTTGTCCCCAAATGCACAAATGGTGAAAGTTTGGTGAAATTCCTTTCGTTTGCCTTGGAGAGATTGTGTTCACAAGGTTTTCAGACAAACATTTGACCTCACAGTGAGCTTGACCTTAGACCTTTTGATCTCAAAATCTAAACATTTCATCTTTGCCCAAAAGTGCACAAATGGTGAAAGTTTGGTGAAATTTCTTTCATTAGTCTTTGAGATATGGTGTTCACAAAGTTTGGGGATGGACATTTGACCTCACAGTAATCTTGACCTGTGACCTTTTAGCCTCAAAATCTAATCAGTTCATGTTTGTCCCAAAGCGCACAAATGGTGAAAGTTTGGTGAAATTCCTTTCATTAGCCTTTGAGATATCGTGTTCACAAGATTTCGGGACGGACGCACGCACGGACGGACGGACGGATGCATGGACAGACGGACAACCCGAAAACATAATGCCTCCTGCACCTGAAGGTGGCGGAGGCATAAAAAGCCTGTGCTAGTCTGTCCCATTCAGTTGTACTGAAATATAATCATAACTGACAAAGTTAATGTTAGAAATCATTCCTAAGTACCTTAGGCTTTTTTAGTACCAGAGGGGTGTGATTTGGCTAAATTATGAATAGAATATTTTAGTGTATATCTCTTCCTATGCAATAATTAATTGACTGATTTTTAAAGAAAATTCAATATTTTTATGGATCTATTGAATTTTCTAGTTCTGATTTCTGTTAATTTGACATGTGGAAGGCCTGATGATGTACCTTCCTTTTGCAAATTGTCAATGGTCTATAACTTGGAAACCTTCAGTATAATTAATATAATATTTGTATGTGTATATGGCAGGTGAGTTTATAATTTGGTGGGAACTAAATATTTCCATGATGATTGGAGTATCTGAATCTAATATTACAAGGACAGCCTTCTTTCATCTCAGAAATATTGCTAAGATAAAAAAAAATGTCTACATGATGCAGAAAAGCTAGTTCATGCCTTTCTTACCTCTAGGTTGGATTATTGTAATGCCTTACTATCTAGATGTCCCAATAGGTACAACCCCGATTCCAAAAAAGTTGGGACAAAGTACAAATTGTAAATAAAAATGGAATGCAATGATGTGGAAAATTCAAAATTCCATATTTTATTCAAAATAGAACATGGATGACATCAAATGTTTAAACTGAGAAAATGTATCATTTAAAGAGAAAAATTAGGTAATTTTAAATTTCATGACAACAACACATCTCAAAAAAGTTGGGACAAGGCCATGTTTACCACTGTGAGACATCCCCTTTTCTCTTTACAACAGTCTGTAAACGTCTGGGGACTGAGGAGACAAGTTGCTCAAGTTTAGGGATAGGAATGTTAACCCATTCTTGTCTAATGTAGGATTCTAGTTGCTCAACTATCTTAGGTCTTTTTTGTCGTATCTTCCGTTTTATGATGCGCCAAATGTTTTCTATGGGTGAAAGATCTGGACTGCAGGCTGGCCAGTTCAGTACCCGGACCCTTCTTCTACGCAGCCATGATGCTGTAATTGATGCAGTATGTGGTTTGGCATTGTCATGTTGGAAAATGCAAGGTCTTCCCTGAAAGAGACGTCGTCTGGATGGGAGCATATGTTGCTCTAGAACCTGGATATACCTTTAAGCATTGATGGTGTCTTTCCAGATGTGTAAGCTGCCCATGCCACATGCACTAATGCAACCCCATACCATCAGAGATGCAGGCTTCTGAACTGAGCACTGATAACAAATTGGGTCGTCCTTCTCCTCTTTAGTCCGAATGACACGGCGTCCCTGATTTCCATAAAGAACTTCAAATTTTGATTCGTCTGACCACAGAACAGTTTTCCACTTTGCCACAGTCCATTTTAAATGAGCCTTGGCCCAGAGAAGACATCTGCACTTCTGGATCATGTTTAGATATGGCTTCTTCTTTGAACTATAGAGTTTTAGCTGGCAACGACGGATGGCACAATGAATTGTGTTCACAGATAATGTTCTCTGGAAATATTCCTAAACCCATTTTGTGATTTCCAATACAGAAGCATGCCTGTATGTGATGCAGTGCCGTCTAAGGGCCCGAAGATCATGGGCACCCAGTATGGTTTCCGGCCTTGACCCTTACGCACAGAGATTCTTCCAGATTCTCTGAATCTTTTGATGATATTATGCAGTGTAGATGATATGTTCAAACTCTTTGCAATTTTACACTGTCGAACTCCTTTCTGATATTGCTCCACTATTTGTCGGTGCAGAATTAGGGGAATTGGTGATCCTCTTCCCATCTTTACTTCTGAGAGCCGCTGCCACTCCAAGATGCTCTTTTTATACCTAATCATGTTAATGACCAATTGACCTAATGAGTTGCAATTTGGTCCTCCAGCTGTTCCTTTTTTGTACCTTTTAACTTCTCCAGCCTCTTAGGCTACATCCACACGACAACGGCAACGAGATTTTATTTAAAAAATATCGCGTCTACATGGGCAACGGATCAGTAAAATATCAGGTACATATGGCAACGCAACGCTTGCTGAAAACGATGCAATACACATGCCACACCTCTAGGGGCGCTGTAAGACGGTCCCATCGGAGACACCAGAACAATAGAAGAAGTAGACGCATGCGCATAAACCCCTTCTTCTACCCGGTGTGAAGCACTGTCAGGAACAAACACACAACAAGAAGAAGATGGCTGCGACTATGCGAGGAAATCGTGCCTTCTGTGTGTACAAATTAGTTTTATTAGTGTGCATAGTTTTATATAACTTAATTTTCTTGTTGTGTGTGAACATTTTGAAAAGCATTTTTATATAATTTATATAACTTTTTATATTGTGTGTGAACATTTTGAAAAGCAGTCTTATCCAATAAAAAAAAGAAATTCAAGAAATGGTTCAGTTACTTGTTTATTTAAAAAAAAGCTGTATACAAAAGTGAATGCAATGCAGTGGTTCATACAAAACAGTGAGAGTGCTGCTTGTTCTAGTCATGTGGTTGTGACGTCATCGTAAACAAATCCGTTCTACTCATCCAGACGACTTCGCAACGGCGCCGTTGCCAGATTTTTCCACTCTGGAACCCGTTCTCAAAAAATATCGTTGTGGGGCACCCAAAACGCCGGTGCCATGTGGACGCCAGGCCGAAATGATAAACAATTTTATCAGATTCACCTGAATCCATTGCCGTATGGACAGGGCCTTATTGCCCTTGTCCCAACTTTTTTGAGATGTGTTGCTGTCATGAAATTTCAAATGAGCCAATATTTGGCATGAAATTTCAAAATGTCTCACTTTCGGCATTTGATATGTTGTCTATGTTCTCTTGTGAATACAATATCAGTTTTTGAGATTTGTAAATTATTGCATTCCATTTTTATTTACAATTTGTACTTTGTCCCAACTTTTTTGGAATCGGGGTTGTACATAAACATGCTCCAGTTAGTCCAGAATGCTTCAGCAAGAGTCCTTAATAGTAAAAGAAGATATGACCACATCACCCCAATCTTATCCGCATTGCATTGGCTCCCAAGCAAACTTCACATTAATTATAAAACACTACTATTGACCTATAAAGCATTGAATGGTTTCACACCACAATACCTGAGCAAACTTCTGGTCCTTTATGACCTGCCACGCCTACTTAGATCAAAAGGTGCAGGCTATTTGTTGGTACCTCATATAGTGAAGGCTATATCAGGGAGCACAGCCTTTTCTTACAAAGCCCCACAGTTATGGAACAGCCTTCCAAGTAGTGTTTGGGACTCAGACACAGTCTCAGTGTTTAAGTCTAGGCTGAAAACATATCTTTTTTGTCAAGCCTTTTGTTAATAGTTTTTATTAGGTAAAGGAGTAGATCTGGAGGGTCATCAGGCATAGAGTATTTGTAAACTGGGATGTATAGATACTGTGCCCCCCCCCCCCCCCCCCACACACACACACACACACACTCTCACACGGTCACTTGGGTTTGTTGACAGTGTAGTGGCTGCTGCTTTCTGTCCCAGGGCTCTTTCATGTCTGTGTTACTTTCTGGCTCTTCCTTTTATTTATACTGTCATAGTCAGTCTTGCCGGAGTCTCTGCTTGCACTCAGTGAAAAATACATACTGTTCTTAACCATTAAGTGACAACAGGCATACCTAACAACCTGTGTTTTCTCTCTGTCTCTCTTTAGCTGTTTCTTCCTCTGTCTGTCTCTTTCTGTTGAGTTAAGGCCAATTTATGCTGACAACGCAGTCCTCGCAGATAGAGTCGCAGATGGCGTCTGCGTAGCCCCCCCTTCACAGACACTCTGCGCGCACCTCCCAAAAATTGTGATCACCGCAGAAGCCTCACAGACAGCGTCGCAGACAAGAGGGCTCTGATTGGTCCACTCTATATCTGCTGTACACTCACTTCCGTTTCCCTACTTTCCCGGTTTGGTTTGTTTTCACTACCGCCATTTTTAAAAACACGAGCAAAGATGGAGCAGCATGAAGAGCGGTTGATCGAGGAAGTGAGGAAGTACGTACATCTATACGACTCCAGTTCTCGTCATTATAAGTAACCGGAGGATAAACACTCCACTAACCACACCCACCAACTACTCCTAGCGATTTCGCGACTTCGCGCCCCCTTGCGTTGTGGCGGTGAATAACATCGCGCAAGCCTATTACTCCCCGCTCAATGATAAATTACAACTGTCTGCGAAAAGCTATCTGCGAAAGCCTTGTCGCAAGAGCATGCAGAGGCCCTTACACATCAATCCTGAGACACCAGTGATGCTGGCCTCGTCTGCTCTATGGACCTGCCTGATCTGTCCTGATGCCCTACTTCTAGCTGGAAGCTCATCACATTGCTCCTCTGGAGGACGGCTCCACACTGACAGTTGAAAGTCACACTTAGAAGATGGCTCTGGACACTTATAGTTTTGCTATGATGGTTTATGACTACAATTCTCATGATCACTTTAGGACTGCAGTTGTCATGAACAGTTTTGCACTCAAGTCTCCATCAATAAACAGTTGATAAATTCCACAAAATTGACTTCATGCTAAAATTATAATGAATTTCTTAGTTACACAATTGTACTTTTTGACCATATAGGACACAGATATAGAAGCAAGTTACTTATAAGCATGCTGTCTGTTATCACGCAAATGAGGATGGGATCCATTTTGAGTCTGGTTCCTCTAAAGGTTTCTTCCTCATGTCATCTGAAGGAGTTTTTCCTTGCCACCATTGCCTCAGGCTTGATCATCAAGGATAAATACATTTATTAGGGATAAAATTAGCTCATATTTTTAAAGTCTTTATTTTGTTGTAAAGGTGTTTTGCGACAATGTCTGTTGTTAAAAGCGCTTTACAAATAAACTGATGTGACTTGACTTGAATCTTTTGATTTTGTGAGGACATTTAGGTGGTCCTCATTAGGAAAACCATTTTTTAAAAAATATACTTTAATTTAGAAAACAAATCATTTTGGGGGCGGCACGGTGGTGTAGTGGTTAGCGCTGTCGCCTCACAGCAAGAAGGTCCGGGTTCGTGGCCGGCGAGGGCCTTTCTGTGCGGAGTTTGCATGTTCTCCCCGTGTCCACGTGGGTTTCCTTCGGGTGCTCTGGTTTCCCCCACAGTCCAAAGACATGCAGGTTAGGTTAACTGGTGACTCTAAATTGACCATAGGTGTGAATGTGAGTGTGAATGGTTGTCTGTGTCTATGTGTCAGCCCTGTGATGACCTGGCGACTTGTCCAGGGTGTACCCCGCCTTTCGCCTGTAGTCAGCTGGGATAGGCTCCAGCTTGCCTGCAACCCTGTAGAACAGGATAAAGCGGCTAGAGATGATGAGATGAGATGAGATGAGATATGAGATGAGGGAAATCATTTTGGTAGTGTGAATGGTTGTTTGTCTCTGTGTCAGCCCTGCGATAACCTGGCAACTTGTCCAGGGTGTACCCCGCCTCTTGCCCATAGTCAGATGGGATAGACTCCAGCTTGCCTGCGACCCTGTAGAGCAAGATAAGCGGCTACAGATAATGGATGGATGGAAATCATTTTGATTACTGACATTTTGATTAGGATTAGGTGCATTAATAAATATGGCAATGGAAGGTCTTCACAAGAATAGTATGACAAACGTGTGTGGGGGGATAGGTGCTCTTACGATAACTTTATCTCTTATGTTGTCTTATCTCATCTCATTATCTGTAGCCGCTTTATCCTGTTCTACAGGGTCGCAGGCAAACTGGAACCTATCCCAGCTGACTACGGGCGAGAGGCGGGGTACACCCTGGACAAGTCGCCAGGTCATCACATGGCTCTCTTATGTTGTTTTTTCTCAAATTATTTGTAATATTTTGGGGAAAAATCCAATTAAGTATTCCTATTGTTTTCAATTTGGTTGGTGCAAAATGACCAATGTCTTTTTCATACAGTGTAATTCCAGTATCTGAGTTTTCTCCATTCTGATGAATTCAGAGACGGGACAAGTGAGTGGCAGTTCATGGTCACACATATTAATACTAGACACACATTTTGTTGTGAGTACCCTTCAAAACACACGGCCCACCGTAGACGTTAATCACATTAAGCAGAGATCTAAGCTGTTGTTGGAAGTAATCTTCTGTCCATATTGTGGAATTACTAACTCCAAACAGTGTGTGTATGTGGAGTCTTATATACAGCTCAGCTGCAACTCGTGTATCTTATGCCTGGGAGAGCATCTATTTACCACATATTGATGGAGTTGCTTATGCAAACCCCACTGAATACCTTTGCAGAGATGAAATACAAACATGCATTATCAATGAGACAGGAAAGGCTTCAATCACATCACGCTTGATTTCTGGGGAGATATTTAGGAACCATGATGAGTATTATGAATAAGAGGAATGATTTAATACTATATTGTGAGATAATATTATATTAAACCATAGTGCTGTTGGATTCATGAATATGAAGGGTCATTAATTTTCTGTAACTGCAACTCTGAATATAGCATTGCAGTAATTCAAATCTGTAATTGTATTAATGCTCTCGCTCTTACATGTTATCATTTCTATAGTCACAACTCATTTAGCAGATGTTCTACATATTCTAAGACTAATAATAAACAAAGATGTGTAATCATCGATATAGAGAAATCTTCTGTAAGGACATGTTTGATGAAGGGGTGCTCAGTGTGAGTGTTTTGTTTTAGTCAGTAGGTTTTCCACCACAGGAAAGTCCTCCAGACATGGTATCATACACGGCTGAATTTTTTGTTTGCATATTTATTTTTATTAACTTTAAGAGAGAAAAGGAGAGATGCTGGGGCAGGAACAACTGATAAAAATCCATACAAGAAGACAGTCATCTATATCCCCTGCCCTATATACCAGTTATATACCAAGTTTCAAGATATTATTTGTCACATTTTTCAAGTTCTGCTGAAGGAAACCAACCCTACCTCTTTACAATGACCTTAGCAGCTCATGGCATAAGCCCACCGGACCTTTGGTCCAGGTGAGCTAAAAATTACAATTTCTCACATTTCTTTGTATCAAAAGGCACATATACATTACTTAATCAAGACATATACCAACTTTCAAGACCAGACCACTCATAGTTTTCAAGTTCTGCTCCGGAAACAAAACTTACCCCTAAGACTAACCTGAGAGACTAAGTCTGAAATTGTTTCCATGGAAACATGAAAAACTAAAATTTCTCAAATTTCTTAGCATGAAAAGGCACATCTACATCACCTTGTTAACATGTATACCAAGTTTCAAATCCATATTATGAATAGTTTTGGATATATGCTCCAGAAATGAGCATTGCTCTTAGAAACTAAGTCAAAATCTATTTTTATGCAAATATTTGAAAAATACTTTTTTCCAAAAATCCAAAATAGGAAAAGGCAGAAGTTCACATATTGCTTGATATGTATACAAAGTTTCATGAAGATATCTTCAGTAGTTTTAAAGATATGACCTGGAAATGAAAATGTGACTGGACGGACAGCCAGATGGACAGATACATGGACAGACAGACAGAACCTGTACCATCACCTTGCTAACATGTATACCAAGTTTCAAATCCATATCATGAATAGTTTTGGAAATACAATGGATATAAAAAGTGTACACACCCCGTTAAAATGATAGGTTTTTCTCCATCCATCCATCCATTATCTGTAACCACTTATCCTGTTCTACAGGGTCGCAGACAAGCTGGAGCCTATCCCAGCTGACTATACGTGAGAGGCGGGGTACACCCTGGACAAGTTGCCAGGTTATTGCAGGGCTTACACAGAGACAAACCAACCATTCACACTCACATTCATACCTACGGTCAATTTAAAGCCATCAATTAACCTAACCTGCATGTCTTTGGACTGTGGGGGAAACCGGAGCACCCAGAGGAAACGCATGCAGACACGGGGAGAACATGCAAGCTCCACACAGAAAGGCCCTCGCCGGCCACTGGGCTTGAACCCAGGACCTTCTTGCTGTGAGGTGACAGCGCTAACCACTACACCACCATGCCGCCCGATAGGCTTTTCTGATGTAAAAAAAAAATGAGACCATGATAAATAATTTCACAACTTTTCCCACCTTTAATGTGACCTACAACCTGTACAATTCAATTGAAAAACAAACAAAGCTGTTAGGGGGGAAAAACATAAAAAATAAAAAAACGTACAATAAGCTGGTTGCATAAGTGTGCACACCCTTAAACTAATACTTTGTTGAAGCACCTTTTGATTTAATTACAGCATTCAGTCTTTTTGGGTACACACTTGCCATCAATTAAAATGGCTCTGATTAACCCCAAATAAAGTTCAGGCATTCACTCAGTTGCATCCTTCAGCAAAAGCCAGGGTTCACAGAGAGCTTACAAAGCATCAAAGGGATCTCACTGTTGAAAGGTATCAGTCAGGAGAAGGGTACAAAAAATTTTCCATGGCATTAGATATACCATGGAGCACAGTGAAGACAGTCATCAAGAAGTGGAGAAAATATGGGACAACAGTGACATTACCGTGAACTGGACGTCCCTCCAAAATTGATGAAAAGACAAGATGAAAACTGGTCAGGGAGGCTGTCAAGAGGCCTACAGCAACACTGAAGGAACTGCAGGAATTTCTGGCAAGTACTGGTTGTGTACTACATGTGACAACAATCTCCCGTATTCTCCATGTGTCTGTACTATGAGGTCGGGTCAAAGAAAAACATCCAGGCCCGGCTAAATTTTGCATATATAATATATCAACTCTCCCAAGAGCATGTGGGAAAATATGTTATGGTCTGATGAAACCAAGGTTGAACTTTTTGGCCACAATTTCAAAAGGTATGTTTGGCGCAAAAACAACACTGCGCATCACCAAAAGAACACCATACAAACGGTGAAGTATGGTGGCGGCAGCATCATGTTTTGGGGTTGTTTTTCTTCAGCTGGAACAAGGGCTTTAGTCAAGGTGGAGGGAATTATGAGCAGTTCTAAATACCAGTCAATTTTGGCCCAAAACCTTCAGGTGTCTGCTAGAAAGATGAAGATGAAGAGCAATTTGATCTTTGAGCATGACAATGACCCCCAAAAAGTTTTGGAATGGCCCAGCCAGACCCAAGACCTAAATCCAATTGAAAATCTGTGGGGTGACCTGAAGAGGGCTGTGCACAAGAGACGCCCTCGCAATCTGACAGATTTAGAGTGCTTTTGCAAGGAAGAGTGGACAAATATTGCCAAGTCTAGATGTGGCAGGCTGATAGACTCCTACCCAAAAAGACAATGCTGTAATTAAATCAAAAGGTGCTTCAACAAAGTATTAGTTTAAGGGTGTGCACACTTACGTATGCAACCAGCTTATTGTACGTTTTTTTATTTTTTATGTTTTTCCCCCTGTGATGACCTGGCGACTTGCCCAGGGTGTGCCCCGCCTTTCGCCCGTAGTCAGCTGGGATAGGCTCCAGCTTGCCTGCGACCCTGTAGAACAGGATAAAGCAGCTAGAGATAATGAGATGAGATGAGATGCTTTCCCCCCAACAGATTTGTTTGTTTTTCAATTGAATTGTACAGGTTATAGGTCACATTAAAGGTGGGAAAAGGTTTGAAATTATTTATCATGGTCTCATTTTTTTTACATCAGAAAAGCCAATCATTTTAATGGGGTCTGTACACTTTTTACATCCACTGTATGCTCCAGAAATTAACATTGCTCTTAGAAACTAAGTCAAAATCTATTTTTTATGTAAAAATTTGAAAAATACTTTTTAACAAAAATCCAAAATAGCAAAAGGCACCAGTTCACATGTTGCTTGATATGTATACTAGGTACAAAGTTTCATGAAGATATCTTCAGTAGTTTTAAAGATATAGCCCGGAAACGAAAATGTGACTGGATAGACAGACGGACAGATGGACGGACGGACAGAACCCATTTCTATATCCCCTGCCAAAGTTCGTTTGGGTGGTGGAGAATAAATGTATAAAAGTATAAACAGTTGAAAACATAATGTGCCATTTTTTGCTAAATGAAATTTTTTAATCAATGACAAATTGCTATGGTATAAGAAGAATAAAACACTTTGGGATGTGCTGTTATTATGTGAAGCTTGGTGTTTATTATTTTCCTATAAGAGCATGCCCTATTGGATTTTGCTCCTTACTTATTATATGGGCAACTCTGAGGTAATCTCTTTAAGTAGAAAACAAGATTGAAGATATTAGAGACTGTGTTTCTCAAAAAAAAAACTTGCTGCGAAAGATCAAGGAAATGTGGTGTAGTGATTCAAGAGGAGAGCAAATGATAGGCTTAATGTTTCCGATCACAGGCATTTGTCCCAGCCAAAAGGAAGGTAAGAAACCAATAAAAGGGTGGAACATTTTAGTCAGTGCAGATTGAGAAAAACAAAAGCTCACTGACAGAACTATATTGCAATTCCTGTGCAGGCTCTCCTCCTCAGGGACAGCAGGCACACAAAATGAAACGGCAGGCAAGCTTTAACGAAATGCCATCTATCACACTTTAAATACACTGCCCAACTCGAGCTGCCCAGTAAAAATCCTGAGAGTAGCAAGGATTATCTGAGATCTCTGGTCTCATATCAGTCACACAGCAATTGTCATGATATAGGGGAATACAACATAGTGCAAATAACCGTTCACTCTTTTTTTCATTAGGAGGAGCTTCCTTTGGTTCAGGGATAATTATCAGCTAGGGACGCCAGTGCACTTGTCAGGTTGTAACCCAGGCTTTCGCTATATTAATAAGTGATGGCGTTGAGACAGAACAGACTCTGGGGATGTCAGTGACAGTGGGGTTTGCAGTGGATTGTGTGGCGCTAGGGTGGGGCCAGGAAAGGTTTTCTTACACACACACACACACACACACACACACACACACACTGATGTCTCATCGGCTTCATCAGAGCTTTCTCTGGCAGTATAAGGTTTTGTCATATACACTTAAAAAAACAGTTTAAAAATAATTTGTAATGTTGCATTAGCATTTGCGTAAGGGGACAACAAGAGGAAGTATAAGAAATTCTCAGGAACAGGTTTACAACATATATAATTTCTGTATTACATTCATACAAAATGAGCGGCACGGTGGTGTAGTGGTTAACGCTGTCGCCTCACAGCAAGAAGGTCCGGGTTCGAGCCCCGTGGCCGGCGAGGGCCTTTCTGTGCGGAGTTTGCATGTTCTCCCCGTGTCCGCATGGGTTTCCTCCGGGTACTCCGGTTTCCCCCACAGTCCAAAGACATGCAGGTTAGGTTAACTGGTGACTCTAAATTGACCGTAGGTGTGAATGTGAGTGTGAATGGTTGTCTGTGTCTATGTGTCAGCCCTGTGATGACTTGGCGACTTGTCCAGGGTGTACCCCGCCTTTCGCCCGTAGACAGCTGTGATAGGCTCCAGCTCGCCTGCGACCCTGTAGAACAGGATAAAGCAGCTAGAGATAATGAGATGAGACATTCATACAAAATTGATTTTTCCCTCTCCTTCATTTCTAATTAAAATATGTTTCTCAAACAGATTGCTGTTACAATTTGTCACGTTAATCAACTCAACTTTTTAAATGTTTTTAAGTGTAAATAAAGCCAAATGCACAAATGGTCATTTGTGTGGTGGAAGTAATAATGCAGACTTTGTGTTCTTAGCAAAATGAAACTATATTTGGCAAATTGCCTCTTATTGCTATATTTTTTTTTTCAACTGACTGATTAACAGTCCCCTTAAATGAATAGGCCTTGCAGTGGTTTATTAATTATTTCGAAATTGATCACATTCTGTGTACCATAACAAATGAAAGGTATAAAAAAGACTAATTAATGGAAGTGAAAAAAATGATTGCTTTAATAACTGTGGAATGAATTGTGAACCCACACAAACTGTTCACATGATATATTATTAAAGGAATTAGAATAGGAGTATGTGCTCCATGCTGTGATTAGCAAATGTGGTTTCTGTTAAATGAGGAAGAAAGTGAGTCTGGTGCAAACTCACGAATCACTGTTAAACATAGATGGGTGGTGGTTGTGGTGGTGCTGGTGGTTTAGGGGGGTGTTGGTGACTTCATCTGCCACCAGCTCACAGACATAGGAAATGCCAGACACCCACAACAAAAGCACAGTATACAGAATCAGTGACCGTGGCTCGGTCAGACACAAGTGGGTCTTTGTTGCTTGGATATAATAAATTTGCAGCATTTAGAGTTGTTTTGCTGAGAGGTAAATTGTACCAACTATATTATGTCATTCAGGCACTCAGACATTTCAGTTTAAGCAGAGAATTTTCCATTACTTCCTGCTTCATTTTTTTCTATGTGTTTTTTTTTCTGCCTGTGGTCTGTTCAACTTTTTTTAAACACAAATGTATCAAACAGCTCAGGCATATTTACCACATATATGTGTACACTACATTATTCCAAAGCAGTACACCTTACATCATTGCACATTACTGGAATTGGTCTATAAAGATTCATTTATGAATATAGATCACATTTCTGGTGTGTGTGAAATCTCATCACACACAGGGCAGTCATGGCAAGTAGGGAATATATGAACTATATATAGGGAGGAGTTCCAGGTGAGGTCTTTCTCCAAATCTTTAGACATTTCATAATGCAATGGGCAAGATAGAACAAAGAACAGCGTCGTTTCTTCTTCTTCTTCTTCTTTTTTTAATAAAAAAATGCACAATCCTGTCTGTTTCCATTATATTCCCTTATCTCCAAAAGCAACATTAAAAAAAGAACTTCTAAGCTTTTAACTTTAATCATCCCCTGAGCAGAAATGTATTATGGTTGGATTGGTGTGAGAGAAGCAGCCTTTACTTTTAGTGCTGGTTGCTTAGTTTTGCATTAAATGTGTGTTGGCAGTTCAGATGCAGGCTCAGAGAGTGAGAGTGGCATTCGAAATGAAGCCGTTAAATAGCACTTTCCTGTTTATTGGTAGGAATGAAAAACAATTAATGCTGCATTCAACATTTACAGCTGGATAAAATGTTAAGTCTGTGAAGACAGAGTTAGTATTGACTCTGTAGTGTGTCGGAGCAGCTTGAATAAATAAATAAGGTACAATTTTTTGTTAGTGCTTGTCTTTGGATGATTGGGACAATAAGTCATGGCCATGGCCACTGGACAATAAACACTTCACAATATGACTCATAAAAAAATGCAAGGCAATTCCAGCCAATTAGTGCAGTCAGCCTCTATTTTGGCCACGCTGGGATTACAATTAGAATGGCAAATGAGGCAGCAGATGTTGCAGCAGGACGTCAGATGTTTGGGAATATTGAGGTTATGAGCCAATCAACATTCTCACATTGGTCACCTATTGGTCAACAGCTGGCATGAGCATTGTAGTTCCTACAAGGGCATACAGAACATGGTACAAGAACACTGTGGATATTGCAGCATGTCTACAACATCGTTTGTGAGATATATAATTAGATGCTGCTATATCAATTAGCCATTCAAAATCTGACAACAATCTTTTCACATTACAAGATTGTAAAGACATACAATAATACATTGTGTTTGATAATGTTTTCTAGCAGTAGGTTAGATGGATGGCATTGATTTATTTCACAAGTCCATGACCACAAGTCAGACCTGTCACATCCATTATTGATGTAATCTCAAAAACACACCAAAAAAAATGCCAATGACAAGGTTTTTCCAGGAAACACTGGAAAAGGAGTAGAACGTGTAGCATAGTCTCACATTATGAACACTTAACCTGTGTGTGTGTGGGGGGGGGGCAATATATCTGTGGTTGCAGTAAATTCTGTGTTATCTATCTTACATTGTTGCTGGGGTAAAGAGCTGGCTTTGTCCCTCAGAATAAAGTTGTCCCATGTGGTCCATTGGCCTTCAGCTCAGACAGGTAGGAGCTGTTCACTGTTTATTTTACACATCTCTTCTGTCTCTCCCCCCTCCTCTTTTACTTCCCAATGCACCTTGCACTTCAAGTGAGTCATCAGTGATAGCACATTTAAAATATTACAAAATCACCAGTATAGATGTTATATAATACAGGAGCTCCATTTTACCCCTCCTAACCAACACAGGCAGTGAAAATCACCCGGGTATGTTCTTGTACATATATGGCAAACACTGTGCACAAATTAAAGTCATGAAGTTTGACTCAGTATTAATACTGTTGTCAAACAGCCATCATCCCCTGTTCATCTTCTCACCTTATGATGTATAACAGACTTCATGTACACCTGACAGAGTACATTACATTATAGGCATTTAGCAGATGTGCTTATGCAGAGAGGTGTACAATAAGCAGCCTGGGGAGCAGTTGGAAATTAGGTGCCTTGCTCAAGGGCACTTCAGCCATTCTTGAATCGAACCAGTGACCTATTGATCCCAAAGCTGCTTCTCTAACCTTTAGGCCATGGCTTCCCCTATCAGTGTAATGGCTATTCCAAAGCTGGCAATAGACACCTATCAACTCCTTTCATATGTTCATGGCTGTGGTGAGTCTATTTTATACCTTTTGGAGCCATTTGGAGCTCTGCAGCTGCTAGCTTGAATTGGGTTCCCTCATACATGGCACATACAGGAAATTTGTTAGGCATTTTGCTGCATGTACTGGAATATTCACTCCAATATGTGGCTATCAACTCCTCTATGATGGAGCTGATCAAAATCTTGATCTTAGCATTAGGACACCTTGGCCAGAACGCAGGATGGCTCTCTGCCTGGTCAAGTATATTTGACACAATATGCAATGTTGGAGATGATGTGCAAATCAACCTCAATCCTCCTTAGTACCAGTAACCTCCCTAATGCAAGTATGAAGTTGGAATCATTGAGAATGCTTGCCACACTATCACCCCAACTTGTGGCTGCCATTATTGTGCTCTCCAACTGAGTTCCTGCTAAGGACACTCAGTTAATGAGCTGCAACAGTACTCCCTGTTGAACAGGCCCCTGTTGCATCTGTTGAAAATGAGATTTCAGATGTGGATTATCAGTCTATGACTAAACCCCAAAGATTACAGACTAAGATGCATCCTTGTTTCAATGAGAAGCACACAAGCTCTACCTTGCTACACACAAGGCTTTTTCTTGAAAGGATTCCATCAGGAAGCAATGCCCCAATGCAGAGATCTCTCCTTCATTGACTGGGGTCATGGTGGTGCCACAGAGACACAGAAAGCATGTGAAGCCCCAGTGTAATTGTAGAATACATCAAACAGCTGAAACTGAGGCCAGTCCATCTATTTTCTAACAGGTTCTGAGACACCAACAGATGCTGCTCCATTCAGGAAATGCTGTGATGGTAAGATATATCAGTCACAGGGTGGAACAAGATTAAATGGGACTCACTGTCTTGCACAAAAACTGATCAGGTGGGATCACTCATGGCTAGCTGAGAACCACTTACTTGCTGAGACAGCAAAATGGTGCAGAGAGTGTACTGTCAAGACAGTGCAAGGAGAATACTGCCTTCCACCAGAAGCACTTTCCCAGCTCTGAGAAAGGTTTTACAGGGCATAGGTGGACTTCTTTGCAGATGACAAATCAACTCACTGTTGAGTATGGTTTCCCATGGCTGAGCTGGACTTTCAACTCGGTCAAGACGCACTGGCCATGACTAACCTCACTGTCTTCTGTATTTGTTTCTGCCTCTACTACTGATTCTGACCATCCTAAACAGAGTCCTGTTTGCAGCCCTAAAGTGTCCTTTGAGGCTTCGGTTTCCACTGCTGTTATCATAAATGGATGGGATGCATTGAGAACTTCCATCCATCCATCCTTATCTACACCACTTATCCTTCAGGGTCATGGGTGAGCTGGAGCCAATCCTAGCTGGCTTTGGGCAAGAGGTGTGGTAGATCTGGGCAGGTCACCAATCTATCACAGGGCTAATACAGAGATGAACAACCATTCACACTCACATTCAAATCTATGGGCAATTTTGAGTAACCAGTTGACCTTCCTTTAATGTGCCTGTGCAAGATGCTAAATTGAAATAGCTTCTGCCTTACCTTCTCTAGGTTCTACAGCTGGTTAACATTGATCTTTCCAGTAGCATGAGTGTGGTGGTCATCTCTGAACACCTTTCCAGACAGTCATTGGGTAGAATAGTTCCTCATGACAGTGTAGCATAGCTACATGCATATCTGCATGATTATCACTACCTTACAGTAGAAGCAGAACTAATTGTTTATGTAACTGTAGTGCTATGAACATTGGATAACCTCCACAAGCAGTGAGAATCACATGGATAACCTATGCTACAATGTCATATGGAACCGTCCTTACCACCTTATGACAGGTGTTCTGTCATTCCAGGGAATAATGGTTTTCAACAACAATAGTTTATATGTAACATTCTAGATCATACACAGTTCCATGCATAACTAGTATTTTTAAATAACACAAAATGCAGCCAAAAATCTTTTTTTTAAATGAAATATTTTGCAATGGTTTTGATATTTTTTGTAATACTGATTTGGGGAACCAGTGTTGAATTAAGTTACTGTGCCCAGTTGGCCTCCCCTGGAGACTGGATAATGGTTTCAGTCCACAGTTTGTAGATGTGACTATATAGCGCAAACAGAAACATATTAGTAGGTCCTCTTGAAATCAGCTCTGTCCAAGCTTGTGGGAATAAGGTAGGAAGCACACTCACAAAAAGAAGATTAATGGTTCATCACATAAGCCCAATCATGTTCTGTCTCTGTGCGGAAGAAGAAAAAGAAGGAAAAAGATAGTGAAATACTTTTGTGCTTCCCCTGTAATCTACTCAGTTTGTTACTAATAGTGAAAGATGATCATAACAAGAGAAAAGTTTGATTTATTAGTCAGGGTAATTTGCTGAATGTGTTTATATGAGAAGCCTCTGATTCATCACAATTGGATGCATGAGTAAAGTTCATTCAAGAGAGCCTAATAATGCTTAATTCATCACATTCAGCAGAGGATATTTTATGTCTTTTATGGCACTCAGTGCAGTGTAACTTGTGCTCCATACCTACATCATGGGTGTGCATATCCAGACAGATGACAAATTAAAGGAAAAAACAATATAAAATAAAAGGTTTGGGGTCAGGCAGCACGGTGGTGTAGTAGTTAGCACTGTCGTCTCACAGCAAAAAGGTCCTGGGCTCAAGCCCAGTGGCCGGCGAGGGCCTTTCTGTGTGGAGTTTGCATGTTCTCCTCATGTCTGCATGGGTTTCCTCCAGGTGCTCTGTTTTCCCCCAAAGACATGCAGGTTAGACTTATTGGTGGCTCTAAATTGACCGTGAGTGCGAATGGTTGGTTGTCGCTGTGTCAGCCCTGCGATAACCTGGCAACTTGTCCAGGGTGTACCCCGCCTCTCGCCCATAGTCAGCTGGGATAGGCTCCAGCTTGCCTGTGACCCTATAGAACAGAATAAGTGGCTACAGATAATGGATGGATGGATGGATGGATGGATGGATGGATGGATGGATGGAAGGTTTTGGGTCACCAAGAGCCATCAGAGTAGCTTAGGATAGATTCTACAAGTCTCTGGAACTCTATTAGAGAAATGAGTAACTTTCTTCTAAAAGATATTCCCTCGGTTGGAGTTTTGATGATGATGGATGATGAAGAGCCATGTCTAACATGCCATAGGTGTTCGACTGGTTTGAGAGCTCCTGATGATGACAGCCATAGCATATGATTTTGATCATGTGCATACTCCATGCAACAGGCTCTGGATCTACTGTGACCCTGACCAGGATAAAGTGCTTACTCAAGAAGAATGAATGAATTTCCGTCCGGTAAACCATTCAGTGAGTCCTTATGGTCTGTGGATGAGATGAGGGTGGGGTCATCCTGGAAGGCACCACTCATATCAAGACAATAAAATTTCTTCATAGAACAAATATGAAGCCAGTATAACTTTGTTTGGATTTGCTCTTCTCCCCATAGAGGGACAAATGGACCCAAATCAAGCCAGCAGAATGCCACGTACAGCATTTTGCAGTCAGTCAATGTTGCTACTCCTGCAGCATAATTTTAAGTGAAATGTTTCCATGGAAACCTCTTTTCAATGTCTGAGCTGTTTGTTAGCATGAATGGAGAGGAGTATGTTTGACTATCATCTGTGTGTAGGAAGGCAGATTAGATCTGCTGCATTGCTGATTGTTGAACATGCACTATATGAGGTTAGGTGTATTAGGGGAGGTGATTATCAGGATACAGTGGCATAGTGGTGCAGCAGGTAGAGTTGCTGCTTCATGGCTCCAGGGTTTGGTCCTGAGCTCATACTACTGACTGTCTTGTTTTGTCTGTCTGGGTTTCCTCCGGGTTCTCCAGCTTCCAAAATGTGTAGTGCCCTGTCATGGACTGGCATCCCACTTGGGGTGTATTCTCCCACCATGTACCCAGTGCTCTCAGGATGGATTCCCGATTCTCTGACCATGAAAAAGCATTTACTAAGATGAATGAATGATGAATTATCAATATTAGTATCATTAATGCAATGAGATGCTTACTGCAAGAATGTATACAATTTATTGCTAACATTATGTATAACATTGTCTGAAATGTATTCTATCACATATTCAAATCCACTGCAAAGTAATATTATATTATTATAAGATTTCAAGAAATGGTTAGAGTGAGTCAATATTGGCGAGCCAAACCCAGTGATCTGACTCACTGAAAAGAGATATAATTCCCATTGTTAATATATAAAGCTGTTACAGGGTCTACATGTATTAAAAGTCCATTACAGTCAAAAATTAAACAAAATGTTCTGCTGTCCTTCATGCCCTAAAGCCTTGTGGAACACAACTGATCCTGTGCTTAATCCAGGAAGTCAAAGGCAACACAAAAAAAGAGCGAGACGGATCAAGAATGAGAATGATAAGAAAAGATGAAATGATAAGAAAAATAGAGACAGCAGCAGAATTCTACTTTACTAATATATATTGCAGTTAGCTGTGTGACTGATTAATATGTACTGAGTCATTTTGTTGGTTTATTATCCAGTAATCTGTCCATCTGATATAATCTCCAAAAAAAAAAGAATATGAATGAATTTGCATAAGAATCAAAGCTGAATTATCTGCACAAACCAAAAATATTCCCTTCTCATTCTCCTGTTCAGATCATCAAAAAAACCGTCTGTGTTGATGCTGTCGCATATGAAAATCACTGTGCATGGCGTATTCGAAGTCTCAAGAGCATATTCCTATGAACAGGGACTACAGATACTCTTGGATGTGATATTGATGTGCTGTTCCAATAATCCATGCTGTGTGATACACAAGTCACAACCCACAGTAAGCTGAATTTCATTGACCACATCACCATTAGTTTATTATTATTATTATTATTATTCATCTCATCTCATCTCATTATCTCTAGCCGCTTTATCCTTCTACAGGGTCGCAGGCAAGCTGGAGCCTATCCCAGCTGACTACGGGCGAAAGGCGGGGTACACCCTGGACAAGTCGCCAGGTCATCACAGGGCTGACACATAGACACAGACAACCATTCACACTCACATTCACACCTACGGTCAATTTAGAGTCACCAGTTAACCTAACCTGCATGTCTTTGGACTGTGGGGGAAACCGGAGCACCCGGAGGAAACCCACGCGGACACGGGGAGAACATGCAAACTCCACACAGAAAGGCCCTCGCCGGCCCCGGGGCTCGAACCCAGGACCTTCTTGCTGTGAGGCGACAGCGCTAACCACTACACCACCGTGCCGCCATTATTATTATTATTATTATTATTATTATTATTATTATTATTATTATCTGGGCTGCATTAAAAAGATTATCTCAGAGTCTACACCCTGCCCAGATCAAACCCTGCTAATCTCCATTCATATAGCACACTTTCATCAGCCTGGCCTTCAAGATGCATGGATAAAACTGTGATTACTGGCAATTTCATTCATTTCCCAGGACTCTGGTGGTGATTGTTCTTTAAGTGTAGGTCCGCCCAGAGACAGAGGCAAGCATCCTCTCTAACACATTACAAAGTCACTAAGCTTGTTCTTTTTGCATGCCAACAGTCCCTGGTCCTCTTTCCCTGTCTTGGTGGTCCCTTGTCCACTAGTGTACCATTCTCATAATCCCAGAGCCATGCTGTACATGTCACATCATCCTGATGTGTTCCACAAGTGAGCGTTCCCATCGTCTCTCAAGTGCACTAGGCTTTTAAATCAGCCCGTGTACTAATGCACAAACTGTATTCAGTCTTGTTATCATACATAAAGGGGACTTTATTCATTCAGTGAAAGGTTAGCTCATTGAGATGAGCTGGTATTCATATCCCACTTCAATTACATCTTTGCGAATCAGATAAAACTTAAGTCACTTGGGGCCAACGGACATATTAAGATAAAAATCAGGTTTATCTGAAGTTATTTTGATGCGCAATACAGCCTGCAGAAATCCTTCAGGATGTAAACCTCCAGAAACGTTCAAAAAACCTGCCGTAGGGGCTGCTTTGTCATGATACCTGTGTTGAATGTTAAAGTTTTAGGGGTTTTTTTTCCTTCCAGATTGACTTATGTTAGAAGATTGTGGGTGCAGTGGCATTTAACCCTTTAAAATATTAAAAATACTCAACACTGTTACATATTTATCAGCAAAATGTATCCACTGTAAGTAAAGAACCTTGCAAAGATAGGAAAACAGTTAATTGAAACTGATTATTTTTCCTATAACATCACATCCCGAAGTGCTATTCCTCAATTTGCAATTTGCCACTGATTACAATTTTGAGATAACAAATGTTACACCATACTTTACCATTACCATTTACTGTATACTTACACTAAAAAAAAAAAAAAACTTTGTGGACACCAGACCATCACACCCATATGTGGGCCTTACTCAAACTGTTGCCACAATTTTTTCTATTCTGTAATGTAACAGTTTCCCTTCACTAGAACCAAGAGGCCCAAACCTGTTCCAGCATGACAATGCTCCTGTGCACAAAGTGAGTTCCATGAAGATATGTTGTGTTAAAGTTGGAGTGGAAAATCTCGAGTGTCCTGCACAGAGCCCTGACTGAACTCAACCTCATTGAACACCTTTGGGATGAACTGGATCCTCCTCATCATCCTTGTCACACAACATCAGCAACTGATCTTTACTAATACTCTTGGAGCTGAACTGAATAAGCACAAATCCCCACAGTCATGCCCCAAAATCTAGTGGAAAGCCTTCCCAGAAGAGTGGAGCTTATTAGAACAGCAAAAAGGGAATACATTTGGAATGGGATGTTCATTGTTTAAAAGTGTTATCATGTATGTTACAGCACTTACAAACAATTGTTCTCTTACCAGTATCCATGTAAATGAGTTGTTATGATAAAAGCGATAAAATATTAGAACGAGCACAGTAATATACAGCCAACCTGGGATTCTGTTTGCACTTGACTTTAGTATTGTCAGAGCTACTGTTATAGAAAATTCATCAACACCTCCTGAACAATCAGATTTGACAATTCAGCAGCAGAAAACTGACTATTAGTATTTCCAACTTAGTGACTTTGCCACGAGGAATAGAGATTTAAAAAATAGACTTTTCAACAAGATGTTATTAGCCGTGTTTCTATTAGCCTGCTTAATGCACAATTTGAAATTGTGAACTAAAAAAATAAGTAATGGAAGCATGTGAATTAAAAAAAAAAACCTCAAATACCACAAAAATGGTTTTACACATGCATGAGGTGGTTTTTCGGACAATTCGATAAAGCGATGTTTCGCAAAATTGAAATGGAAACATGGGTGGCACGGTGATGTAGTGGTTAGCACTGTCTCCTCACAGCAAGAAGGTCCTGGGTTTGAGCCCAGCGGTCAGTGGGGGCCTTTCTATGTGGACTTTGCATGTTCTCCCCATGTCTGCGTGGGTTTCCTCTGGGTGCTCTGGTTTCCCCCACAGTCCAAAGACATGCAGGTTAGGTTAACTGGTGGCTCCAAATTGACCGTAGGTGTGAGTGTGAATGGTTGTTTGTTTCTATGTGTCAGCCCTGTGATGACCTGGCGACTTGTCCAGGGTGTACCCCGCCTCTCACCCATAGTCAGCTGTGATAGGCTCCAGCTTGCCTGCGACCCTGTAGAACAGGATAAGTGGCTACAGATAATGGATGGGTGTGGGTGGGTGTGTGTGTGTATAAATTTTTACTATATATATATATATATATATATATATATATATATATATATATATATATATATGTATATATATTGAGATTTTACGTGATAGACCAAGACAGAGTAGTACATAATTGTGAACTGAAACGAAAATGATAAATGGTCTTCAAAATTTTAAACAAATAAAAATTTGAAAAATGTGGTGTGCATTAGTATTCAGCCCCCTGTACTCTGATACCTCTAAATACAATCCAGTGCAATCAATTGCCTTCAGAAGTCATTTAATTAGTTAATAGAGTCCTACTGTGTGTAATTTACTCTCAGCATAAATACACTTGTTCTGTGAAGGCCTCAGTGGTTTGTTAGAGAACACTGAAGAACAAACAGCATCATGAAGACCAAAGAACTCACCAGACAGGTCAGGGATAAAGTTCTGGAGAAGTTTAAAGCAGGGTTAGGTTATAAAAAAAATATCCCAAGCTCTGAACATCTCAAGAAGCACTTTTCAATCCATCATTCAAAATGGAAAAAGTATGGCATAACTGCAAACCTAACAAGACATGGCCGTCCACCTAAACTGACAGAGCGAGCAAGGAGAGCACTGGTCAGAGAAGCAGCCAAGAGGCCCATGATCACTCTGGAGGAGCTGCAGAAATCCACAGCTCAGGTGGGAGAATCTGTGCACAGGACAACTATAAGTCGTACACTCCACAAATCTGGCCTTTTTGGAAGAGTGGCAAGAAGAAAGCCATTGTTGAAAGACAGGCATAAGAAGTCCCATTTGCAGTTTGCCAGATAGTGGGGCAGCATAGCTAACCTATTGTGCATTTTGTGATACAAGCACCAAATTTGGCACAAATGTACATTGACATATGGCGAACATTTTCAGATATTGAGCCACTCGGAATTCTCTCTTCATGTCCGCCATATTGGAATTCAAAATGGCCGCCATTTGAAATCTACATTTGCACTTATCTGACCTAAACTTCACTTCCCTGTTGTTTCCATTCTGTGGACTGTTACATGAAGAATAGATATTTTTATATTCCAATTAAATTTAAGGTAATACTAGCACTGTGTTTGCCATCCAGACTGGTCCTATTGCAAGAGGATAGTGATGACCACATCAGTGGATTTTATACTTTTCCTCATTAAATAATATTTGGTGCAGGTGATGACCTAATCAATACCTCATTAAGTAAAATGAGATGTGTTGGAATCCCAGCACAGACACTGGAATGAAATGGCTGCCGTACACAGAGATGCTGATTTAAGAAAAGATTTAAGTGGTCTCTTATTTCTTTTTTTTTTTCCAGAGCTGTATGTCATGTCTCTACACAAAATAGCCCATATTATTGAGAAATGGATTGATCAGTATAGTTTGCAAAATTATTTACAAATAAAAAAATTAATTTGTCAACTATTCACCCTCCATTGGTGTAAAACCCCTAAATTAGTTATGGTTAAATCAGCTGAAAGTTTCCAGAAACTATGAGGTGATTTCCATTCTAAAGACAGTGATTTGATTGTAGAAAGCTCCAGGGTTTATTAGAGAGCATACTTAAGCAAACAGCATCATGAAAACCAATAACCTATGAAAACACATGCAGGACAAGGTTCTGAAAAAGTGTCAATTAGGGTTTGGTTATTAAAAAAATATCCCAAACTTGGAGCACCCACAGAGCAATATTAAATCCATCATTTTAAAAAAAGGAAAGAATTTGGTACAATCATGAGGAAGTCATCCACCAAAAGTCAGTGACTGAGTAAGTAACCAAGAGGCAGAGGACGGAATAGATGCTCATTCTTGTTCATCAGCATTATCTAGTTGTTCCAGTTAAACTTTCAGGAACACACACCTTCTCCTGCTTGACAATGCAGTCACCTTCACCCTTCCATCCATCCATCCATCCATCCATTATCTGTAGCCACTTATCCTCTCCAACAGGGTCACAGGCAAGCTGGACCCTATCCCAGCTGACTACGGGCGAAAGGCGGGGTACACCCTGGACAAGTTGCCAGGTCATCACAGGGCTGACACATAGACACAGACAACCATTCACACTCACATTCACACCTACGGTCAATTTAGAGTCACCAGTTAGCCTAACCTGCATGCCTTTGGACTGTGGGGGAAACTGGAGCACCCGGAGGAAACCCATGTAGACATGAGGAGAACATGCAAACTCCACACAGAAAGGCCCTCGTCAGCCACTGGGCTCGAACCCAGGACCTTCTTGCTGTGAGGCGACAGTGCTAACCACTACACCACCGTGCTGCCCGTCACCTTCACCTACTTTAGGATAATTAGCCTATTGCTTAACTGTTGGAACTCCTTCGGGTTCCATATCAAACCTAGAACAACACAGAATCTAATCAATAACTCAAACTTGTCAAAACAATTTTTACTTCACAGACTTTGAGTAAAATGTTGTCTTGTCAAAAATACATGATGATGAATATTCATCTCTCATGAATTAAGTGGAGTACTGTAATAAAGTATGTCATTTTGAAAAATGGATACCAGCAAATATTGTCATGTACTATAAAAATATTAGACCCAGAGGTAATCGCACATGTAGAATTCAAGTGGCGGCCATTTTGAAATCCAATATGTTGGCTAATTTATAAAGATACACAATGCAGATTGTAACCATCGGATTCCTTTCCTCCCAAAACATACATTTGGACACCAGAATCGAGTCAATAGCAGCATTAGACCCAAAGATAATCGAAAATGTAGATTTCAAACAACGGCCATTTTGAAATCCAATATGGCGGCTCATTGGTACAAAATATGCAATGCAGATTGTTACCATTGGATTTCTTGCCCCCCAAAACATACATTTAGACATCAGAATCGAGTCAATAGCAGCATTAGACCCAAAGATAATCGAAAATGTAGATTTCAAATGGCGGCCATTTTGAATTCCAATATGGCGGACATGAAGGGAGAATTCCGAGTGGCTCAATATCTGAAAATGTTCGCCATATATCAATGTACATTTGTGCCAAACTTGATGCTTGTATCACAAAATACACAATCCTTTTGAATATTCGAGCTAAACCGCCCCACTAAGAAGCCATATAAGGGACACAGCAAACATGTGGAAGAAGGTGCTTTGGTCAGATGAGACCAAAGTTGAACTTTTTGGCCTAAATGCAAAGCGCTATGTGTGGCGGAAAACTAACACTGCTCATCACCATGCACACACCATCCCCACTGTGAAACATGGTAGTGGCAGCATCATGCTATGGGGATGCTTTTCTTCAGCAGGGACAGGGAAGCTGGTCAGAGTTGATGGGAAGATGGATGGAGCTAAATACAGGGCAATCCTGGAAGAAAACCTGTTGGAGGCTGCAAAAGACTTGAGACTGGGAAGGAGATTCACCTTCCAGCAAGACAATGACCCTAAACATACAGCCAGAGCTACAATGGAATGGTTTAGATCAAAGAATATTCATGTGTTAGAATGGCTCAGTCAAAGTCCAGACCTAAATCCCATTGAGCATCTGTGGCAAGATTTGAAAATTGCTGTTCACAGAGGCTCTCCATCCGATCTGGCTGAGCTTGAGCTATTTTGCAAAGAAGAATGGGCAAAAATTTCAGTGTCTAGATGTGCAAAGCTGGTAGAGACATACCACAAAAGACTTGCAGCTGTAACTGCAGCAAAAGGTGGCTCTACAAAGTATTGACGCAGGGGGGCTGAATACTAATGCACATCACATTTTTCAGATTTTTGTTTGTTTAAAATTTTGAAGACCATTTATCATTTTCGTTTCACTTCACAATTATGTGCTACTCTGTGTTGGTCTATCACATAAAATCTCAATAAAAAACTTTTGAGTTTGTGGTTGTAAGGTGGAAAAAAAAAAATATATATATATATATATATATATATATATATATATATATATACACACACACACGGGGCAGCACGGTGGTGTAGTGGTTAGCGCTGTCGCCTCACAGCAAGAAGGTCCGGGTTCGAGCCACGTGGCCAGCGAGGGCCTTTCTGTACGGAGTTTGCATGTTCTCCCCGTGTCCGTGTGGGTTTCCTCCGGGTGCTCCGGTTTCCCCCACAGTCCAAAGACATGCAGGTTAGGTTAACTGGTGACTCTAAATTGACCGTAGGTGTGAATGTGAGTGTGAATGGTTGTCTGTGTCTATGTGTCAGCCCTGTGATGACCTGGCGACTTGTCCAGGGTGTACCCCGCCTTTCGCCCGTAGTCGGCTGGGATAGGCTCCAGCTTGTCTGCGACCCTGTAGAACAGGATAAAGCGGCTAGAGATAATGAGATGAGATGAGATGAGATGAGATGAGATATATATATATATATATATATATATATATACTGTATACACACACCCTGGCCACTTTAATCGGAACTTGTTCTTGATTCTAAGATTCCTGTTCTTGGCTGCAGGAGTAGAACCCAATGTGGTCTTCTGCTGTTGCATACTGAGATGATTTTCTGCTCACCACAGTTGTAAAGAGTGATTATATGAGTTATTGTATCCTTCCTGGCAGCTCAAAGCAATCTGGCCATTTTCCTCTGCCCTCTCTCATCAACTAGGCGTTTGTTTCCACCCACAGAACTGTCACTCACTCAATGTTTTTTGCACCATTCTGTGCAAACTCTTGAGACTGTTGTGTATGAAAACCCCAGGAGATCAGCAGTTTCTGAAATACTCAAACCAGTCCATCTGGCTCAAACCAACACCCATGCCACAGTGAAAGTCACAGAGATCACAATTTTTTTTCCCATTCTGATGTTTGAATTGAACATTAACTGAAGCTCTTGATTTGTATCTGCATGATTTTATGCATTGTGCTGCTGTCAAGGGATTGACTGATTAAAAAACTGCATAAAACTGAAATAACATTGGCCTTTCAGGTACATTCTGCTGAAAAGGATTTCGCAACACTGCTACCTTTAACATAAAGTGTTACCTGTAGACTACGGAATCACAACCTGTGGAATAATCGGCTGCCAGACATTTAATTTCCAAAATGGCATTATAATTTTGTTTGTTAATTCAGCATTGAGATTACCACTGACACAAGAAGGCCACAGGTGAGAAGTACATATGGCAAGGGTGGAGAGTGAAAGGTGTAAGGGCTGTGTGAGAGACGAAAGAAACACGCAGACATTTCTGTGCTAGCATTTTCCCTGGAGGATGCAGAGAACTCAGAACACTAAGCTTGCCATCTGTTCACTGAGAAAGCTCATCCTAAAGCTCCACAGCCAAGGCACAAATAGTTGAACAACTTAATAACAGAGTGACCAGATTCAAGCTTCTGGTTTGTGTGAATGCAGTTTGAAATCTTTAGCTATGTTTGGTGATGGAGGAGTTGAGATTGGAGTGTGTTTGTCAAGCTGCTGGACTGAACACAGAAAGCTGGAGAAACAGAGCCACCTTGTGGAGAGAGTCCTGCATTACATTGCGTTGTTGTCTAAAATCCACTTGAATTACTGCATCCAGAAATCTCATAATGACAGTGCAAAGAATTTGCTTTAACCTATCCTATATCCTGGGAATGCTGTGTGAGGCAGGAATACAATTCCCCCATCCCCCACCCTACCCCGGATGAGACACCACTCCATCACAGAGTACTGTACACATTCACACCCTGGGGGCAATTTCTTGTGGTCAGTTCATCTATTGGTGTGTTTTTAAGAGGTGGGATGAGAATCTGGAAAAGAAGAAACCCAACATACACTTGGAGAACATGTGAAGGATCATACCTCGTGAGGTTGTAAGGTTGTGAGGCTGCAACGTGAAACACTGCACCACCTCACTAACCCACATGCATCTTATGAGATGTTTTATTCCATTTGACATTGTCTTTGGTTGGAATTTAAAAATACGGAAATGAATAGTAGTAGATCAGCAGCAAAATGAAAAGTCATCACTGATGATGTAGATGTTAGAATTCTGAAGGGAATTTGTTATGGGAAATAAAAATGCACATGGAGTGTATTCAAGTCCATCCATCCATTATCCGTAACCACTTATTCTGTGCAGGGTCACGGGTAATCTCATGTAAACTGGCCTCTCTCCCACAAATCCCCCAAAATACACAAGTTCCACCCAAAACCCATATACTGCCACACTCAGAAATACCCACAACAGTAAAATGTCCACACAATTATGAAAAAAACCCAACCCAAAACTAAATACCCCCTCAGCCATTAACAGCCCTCTACAGTTAAATCCCACCCCCGACACTAAGACAAGCTTTAATATCATCCATCCATTATCCGTAACCGCTTATCCTGTACAGGGTCGCAGGCAAACTGGAGCCTATCCCAGCTGACTATGGGCAAGAGGCAGGGTACACCTTAGACAAGTCGCCAGGTCATCACAGGGCTGACACATAGAGAAAAACAACCATTCACATTCACACCTACAGTCAATTTAGAGCCTCCAATTAGCCTAACCTGCATGTCTTTGGACTGTGGGGGAAACCAGAGCACCAGGAGGAAACCCACACAGACATGGGGCGAACATGCAAACTCCACGAGAGGCCCCCATCGGCCACTGGGCTCGAACCCAGAACCTTCTTGTTGTGAGGCAACAGTGCTAACCACTACACTACCGTGCTGCCAGTGTATTAAAGCAAATCTTTAAAAAAAAAACTTTCAGTGTCTGTGTGAGCTGGAGCGTCCTTATCACCTTTAGAAATGTTTAATAAATTTGAGAAAAGTGTAAGGAACCTATTGATACAAACATGCATAATTATGTCTAATGAGCTAGACATATACTTACATCAGTGAGTGTGTAATTATACAACGATAAACTGTTCTGAGATTACGGATTCACTAAGCCCAGAGAGAAAAGAGTGAGAGCGAGAGAGAGAGTGAGAGAGACGGAGAGAGCATTTGCCTATACTGCAAATTTGAACACATGAAGGCCATGCGGGAAATAAGAGCAGTTATTTCCTTGTGCTCTTTGAAGCCAGACTTTAACAAGCTGCACTTATAAAGGCTGAGCAAGCGAAGGCGCTCTTAAGCTGGCGCTGGCTAGCAGGATGCCCACGGGGTGCAGGAACTTGTTAATTGAGATCACGATCCTCATGAGGTTAGCCACCGGAACGTCAAACTCCATTTATTTATCTGATATTTCATTAGCTCAAGCAGGCAACACTTGCAGGCATGGTTTAATTAGGCCTGTGCCTGTTGTCACGTTCCTCTCGTTCCTCTTCCAGCCAGGACTACACGGGATGTGTTTAGAAAATTATTTTTTTCAGCTCTTGGTTATGTTTGTGCACTCAGCAAAGGTGCAAATAAGCAATCCTGAAGTGCAAGTGCTATTTTAATCCATATATATCTAGTTAACACTCAAACCACAGGAGTGAAACATTTATTTAAAACCAGTCTCAGGTTTTAAAATGGCAGAAAACATGAGAAAACTGTTCCGTGCACAATACTTTGGGGTGTTTGTTTTGTTTTTCTTTTCTTTTTTCCCCCAGCGCTAAGGCTGCAGTATACAGTATTTCAGTATGTCAGTTATACTGACTGCAGGGTTCAGCGCCTCAGGTCTGTGTGTGTGACCGAATAAAATAAAAACCATAGTGCTCTTCAGTTTTCTTTGTTCAAGAACGTTTCTAATTCATTTATTATTTGCTTTAAATGACATTGAGCATCTGTCATGCACTCACATGTCCCTGTGAATGTCAATGAGTTGTTGCTATAGAAACAATATCCTATTAGAAACCTGTTGTTACAAAGGGTACCATTAATTTCATGCTACACAGGGACAGAAAAATAATTTCACACAAAAATATTATTTCTGTTCTCAGGAGGGGCTGTGGGATACATTGCAGGATGGACAAACTATATTTCTGCATTGATATCTTTGATAGATTATTTAAGTCTAAGATTGATTCTCTTTAAAAAAAAATCAATTGTTAAAAAAATCAGAAACCCCAAATGAAATCATTTTCATAATTACAGCGTTTCATTTAAACTAATCCTTGAAAATGTGAACTTTAACACAGGATTTTTTTTTCCCCATATATTTTCAGCAGAAAAGTTGAGTCTGCGATGCAATGAATTACTCAACAGTGTGTTTTCTGAACCATGAACACACAGGCTAAATTAACCATGATATCCTGCCTAATTAGATCGACTTAATTAATTATAAGGTTGCTCCACCATGTACCTGAGACCACAATGATTTCAACAGCCATTAGTTCAATCAATTAGCCACAAGCCCAAGAGACCCAGTGTCTCCTTTTTCATTACTATATTTTGATTGGACACAGTGTCATGTCCTGCTGTGTCAGTGCTGGTTATATGTCAGGAATCAAACACTTGGAGGCATGCGGATACAGGAAACTGTAGTGTGATTGACCCCAACACGAAGCGTTGTTACTGTTACCACCCTGAAGCTGATTATTTACTGGAACAGTTTTACTTCTTCTGACTGTTACAAAGCACTTCCCTGTGTAAGTTTTTACTATAGAAATGATAATATTTTAGAAGGAGCACATTGATATAAACTTGTGATAATTAGCATAATGGCACCACCCGTTTTTCTCCTCTCACAATAACTCTTAGCTAAGGTCACAAATAGCCAGTTGGCCCATGAGAACCGTGGCTGGGGCCTACCGTGGCCATTCCGGCAGATTTTGGAGGTGATCCGTCACATAAATTTGGGTGGAGTAAATATGCCAGTGAAACCACAGTCGTCGCAATGGTAGCGAATGGCGTAAACCAATGGTGGCAGCAACATATAGTGACGTGTGGCCTTAGAGCAATAAGAGCAGTGTGTACATTTTTCATCACTGCAGTTCAGCATAGCCACGGCAAGACAAAATAAGACATGCCCCCTAGGCAAACTTTTTACTTTCTGGAGAATGCTACTCCGTGAACATTTTGAGCTTGATGGTTGTGACGGAATGCTATGGTAACCCCCGGTAGCCCACGTAAGCCTCATGTATGCCTCAAGGATACTCACGGAAGCCTTCACGGTTGCGATGAATGAATTCATCCTGCACTTGACCCACAGCAATTTCAACATGACAAAACTTTCTGGGGGTGGAAGCCATGCCCTCCCAGTTGTCAAGATAGTTCCCTGGCTCTCACGTATTCTGACGTAAGGGCACAGAACATGTGCTGTAAGGCTCAAAATCATCTACCATGAAGTGATTCCGGCTATGTGAGACCTTAGCTTAAGTGTGTGCGCTCTCTTTCAGAAAGGTAGCATTTCCATTTGCTCTTCATGTCACGTCACGTGACTTAAATGCAAAAATGTGTTTCCATTTAATTTTTTTTTTGCAAAATATTGCTTTATTGAATTGTCTGAAAAACCATCTTATGTGAATGTAAAAACTTGTGATATTTGAATGGGGTTTTTTATTTCAAAATTCACATTTCCATTACTCATTTTTTAAAGTTCACAATTTCAAATAACGCATGAAGTAGAATAATGGAAAAACAGCTACAGTTTCTTGCAAAAGTATTCATCCCCCTCTGTGTTTGTTCTATTTTGTCACATTACAAGCTGTAATTAAAATGGATTTTGGGGGGGTTAGCACCATTTGATTGACATAACATGCCTACCACTTTAAAGAGGCAAATTTTTTTGTTGTTGTTTTATTTAAATTGTGACACAAACAATAATTAAGATGAAAAAAAAAACGAAATCTGGAGTGTGCATATTCACCCCTCAAAGTCAATACTTTGTAGAGCCACCTTTTGCTGCAATTCCAGCTGCAAGTCTCTTGGGGTGTGTCTTCACACACTTTCTGGGGAGCCATGATTCCGCAGCTTCTCAGTTAATGCAATCCCATAATTCTTAATTATTATAAAAAAATAATTAACTTAGCGGGCGGCACGGTGGTGTAGTGGTTAGCACTGTCGCCTCACAGCAAGAAGGTCCTGGGTTCGAGCCCCGGGGCCGGCGAGGGCCTTTCTGTGCGGAGTTTGCATGTTCTCCCCGTGTCCGCGTGGGTTTCCTCCGGGTGCTCCGGTTTCCCCCACAGTCCAAAGACATGCAGGTTAGGTTAACTGGTGACTCTAAATTGACCGTAGGTGTGAATGTGAGTGTGAATGGTTGTCTGTGTCTATGTGTCAGCCCTGTGATGACCTGGCGACTTGTCCAGGGTGTACCCCGCCTTTCGCCTGTAGTCAGCTGGGATAGGCTCCAGCTTGCCTGCGACCCTGTAGAAGGATAAAGCGGCTAGAGATAATGTGATGTGATGTGTGTGTGTAATTAACTTAGCACATCTAGCCACTGGGATTTTAGCCCGTTCCTCAAGGCAAAACTGTTCCAACTCCTTCAAGTTAGATGGATTGCGTTGGTGTACAGCAATCTTCAAGTTATGCCACAGAGTCTCAATTGGACTGCGGTCTGGGCTTTGACTAGGCCATTCCAAGACATTTAAATGTTTCCCTTTAAACCACTCCACTGTCACTTTAGCAGTATGTTTAGGGTCATTGTCCTGCTGAAATGTGAACCTTCGTCCCAGTCTCAAACCTCTGGCTGACTCAAACAGGTTTTCCTCCAGAATTGCCCTGTATTTAGTGCCATCCATCTTTCCTTCAGTCCTGACCAGCTTTCCTGTTCCTGCAGATGAAAAACATCCCCACAGAATTATGCTGCCACCACCATGCTTCACTGTAGGGATGATGTTCTCAGGGTGCTGGGTTTGCACCACACATGGCATTTCCCATGATGGCCAAAAAGTTCAATTTTAGTCTCATTTGATCAGAGACTCTTCTTCCATATGTTTGGGGAGTCTGCCACATGGTGTTGGGCAAACTCCAAACGTGTTTTCTTATGTATTTATTTTTTTAAGCAATGACTTTTTTTCTGGCCACTCTTCCATAAAGGCCCGCTCTATGGAGTGCACAGCTTAAAGTGGTCCTATGGACAGATACTCCCATCTCTGCTGTGGATCTTTGCAGCTCCTTCAGTGTTATCTCTGGTGTCTTTGTTGCATTTCTGATTAATGCCCTCCTTGCCCTGTCTGTGAGTTTTGGTGGGCAGCCTTCTCTTGTCAGGTTTGTAGTGGTGACATATTCTTTCCATTTTGCTATCATGGATTTAATGGTGTTCCCTGGGACATTCAAAGTTTGGGATATTACTTTATAACCCAACTCTGATCCATATTTCTTCACAATTTTGTTTCTGACCTGTCTGGAGTGCTCCTTGGTTTTCAAGTTGCTTGCTTAGTAGTGTTGCAGAGTCAGGGTCCTTCCAAAACAGGTTGATTTATACAGACATCATGTAACAGATCATGTGACACTTTGCACACAGATGGAGCTTAATCAACTAATTGTGTGTCTTATGAAGTTAATTAGTTGGACCAGCTCTTATTTAGGGGTTTACGAAAGGGAGTGAATACCTATACACACTACATATTTCTGTTTTTTCATCTTAATTATTATTTGTGTCACAAATAAATAAATTAAATAAAAAGAGTTTGCACCTTTATAGCGGTAAGCATGTTGTGTAAATCAAATGGTGCTAAGCCTCCAAAAAATCCATTTTAATTCCAGCTTGTAATGCAACAAAACAGGACAAACACCAAGGGCAATGAATTCTTTTGCAAGACACTGTAGTGACTTTAACCATGCCATGATTACTGGTGCTAGACAGGCTCGTTTGTGTATTTCAGAAACTGCTGATCTCCTGGGATTTTCTTTTTCACACACAACAGTCTCTAGAGATTAAAAAACACCACGTGAGCAGCAGTTCTGTGGGCAGAAATATTTTGAGAGCTGGTGCAAGTTGACAGGAAGGCTATAATGACTCAAATAACTACTCTTTGGTGGTGTAATGTTGTGGGAATATTTTATTGACACACATTGGGCCCCTTAATACCAATCAAGCATCATTCGAATGTTACAAGCCTACCTGAGTATTGTTGCTGAAGAGGCGCATCCCTTTCTGGCCACAATTTAGCATCATCAAATGGTTACTTCTAGCATGACAATGTACCTCATCATAAAGCACACGTCTCAAACTCTAACTGGTTCTGTGAACATGACAATGAGTCAGTGTTCTTCAGTGGCCTCTGCAGTCACCAGATCTGAATCCAATAGAGCACCTTTGAGCTGATGAATGGGTGTTTTACAGCATGAATTTGCAACGGAAAATATATGAAAGAAGACTTTATATTTAATTTTATTACACAATAATTTGAATTGGGGGCGGCACGGTGGTGTAGTGGTTAGCGCTGTCGCCTCACAGCAAGAAGGTCCGGGTTCGAGCCCCGTGGCCAGCGAGGGCCTTTCTGTGTGGAGTTTGCATGTTCTTCCCGTGTCCGCGTGGGTTTCCTCCGGGTGCTCCGGTTTCCCCCACAGTCCAAAGACATGCAGGTTAGGTTAACTGGTGACTCTAAATTGACCGGAGGTGTGAATGTGAATGGTTGTCTGTGTCTATGTGTCAGCCCTATGATGACCTGGCGACTTGTCCAGGGTGTACCCCGCCTTTCGCCCGTAGTCAGCTGGGATAGGCTCCAGGTTGCCTGTGACCCTGTAGAACAGGATAAAGCGGCTAGAGATAATGAGATGAGATGAGATCATTTGAATTGTGAATCAAATCACTGCTTGCAGCTATTTTTCAGTGTTAAAACATTTCATTGTTATAGATTTTATTTTTTAAAAATTATTAAATGTGGTATATTATACCATTTTTCCACAAGTTGACACAGTTCCCTGAAGTCTTAATCAAAGGTCTGTAGCATGCTTTGGTCAAAATACCACAAGGATAAAGCCTCACAGCTCCCTTTTCACCCTATCTTCCCACGCTCTCTTTTGCTGGCCAATCAGGTAGCACTTTCCTCATGAATATTCATTCTCAAAAAAGGCAGTTCTCAAGCAATGAGTGGAAATACTCAGATGAGGGGGCGGGGTAATTCTAATGAGCTTCTTGTGACATAGAAAGTGGAGCCAAGTCTTGTTGAAGCACATGTTTTCTGAAATAGGCAACACAGAAGAAACTGACTGGGTGTCTTATTTCAGAGTTTGTGGGTTGGTATATGTCCCTTTTAAATTAAAGTTTGTCATGAATCTACATACAACATGCTTTTAGAAATTTCTGCAAATATATTAAAAATTGAAAACTAAGGCAGTCCAAATTAAGCTCAGGTGTATCCTGTTTGCTTTGATCATCTCGCGAGGTCTTAGGAACAAGAACACCCGTGTCCAGTTTCATTGACTGGACATGATTTAAAAAGGCACATACCTATTTATACAAGTTTCCATAATTCAAACTAAATAAAGTCCAAAGATCTCTCTGTAGACCTCCCTGATTAAATTGTGTTGTGACTTAGATCTGGGCAAATATATAAAACAATTTCTCATGCTCTGAATATTCCCAGGAGCACAGTGGGTTCCATCATTGTAAAATGGAATTAGTCTGAAATCTTGCTAGAGCTCCAAGTCAGTAACCAGGCTAGAAGAGCCTTGCTTTGCAAGGTGGCTATGAACTCCATTGGCTACTCTAAGAGAGCTTTAGAGATTCTCTGCAGAGGTGGGAGAACCTGCACAAATACTCCATCAGTCAGGCCTTTATGGTAGACCAGTTAGATGTACTGTAAGCCACTCCACACTTGTAAGATTCCAAGAGCATAAGGAAAAAGGTTCTAAGGTTTGATGAGGGGGACAAAAAAGTATTTGGTCTGAATTTCAAGTGCTACCTCTGGCAAAATCAGGTACCACTTAGTAACTGACTATTGAGGTATTTCACCTGACGTCACAGGGTCACGTGACGCCCCGGTGTCCACCATTTTGGACGGCAAGCTAGCTAATGTCAACAACAGTAGCTAGTATGTTACTGTAGCAATATTTACGTTCAGTCATTTGGATGACTGTTAAAACCTTTCAGTCTCAAGTTTTTCCTTTACTGGATTTACTAGTTTACTGAGCTAGCGCGCGATGGCTCCCGGCTCGGCCGGAGAGCGCGCGATGGCTCCCGGCTCGGCCGGAGAGCGCGCGATGGCTCCCGGCTCGGCCGGAGAGCGCGCGATGGCTCCCGGCTCGGCCGGAGAGCGCGCGATGGCTCCCGGCCTGGCCGGAGAGCGCGCGATGGCTCCCGGTTTGGCCGAGCGCGCTAGCTCAGTAAACTAGTAAATCCAGTAAAGGAAAAACTTGAGACTGAAAGGTTTTAACAGTCATCCAAATGACTGAACGTAAATATTGCTACAGTAACATACTAGCTACGATGTTGTTGACATTAGCTAGTGCTAACAGCTAGCTGCTAGTACACTGCTACAACACAGACACCGACCCTAATAATACAGTTCTTGGTCATTGCCTGGTAACAGCAAATTTATAACGGGCCATGTCTCAACAGACTAAGAAGTTATTTCAATGACATTTAATAACATTTTGTTTATCCTGAGGACCGAAAGTAAATGAAAATGTGAACAAACCTTAGCTGTAATCAGATGGCAACCACCGGCTCCAGGGACGACCCGCTGATGTAGGCATGTTACCCAGCCTGACAAAATATTTGTAGGCATCCAAACTCTTATACGCTTTCAGATCAATACCTGTGTATGGCGATGGGGTTTTAATGACATAGGTATACAGATCATGTGGACCGAAGTCAGGTAAAGATGAGGGCTTCGTGTACTTCCGTACGTCAGTGAACAATCCTGGTGGAAGCAGGTAAACATCGTTCTCTAAGCCTGCTAACCTCAATTTTTGCAAATCCCTCTCCCTCTGCTCGCCCTGTAAATGCCCTACATCACTGGATAGTGAAGGTGTTTTCTGCATCTCGCTCCTTTTTCTTTTATGTTTTTCGTTTGTCGCCTTCCTCGCATTCAAACTGATTCGAGCCGTGCCGTCCAAAATGGCAGCATCACATGACTTGGTCACGTGAGTGAAATACCTCAATTACCATCCCTGTGGTGAAGCATGGTGGTGGCAGCATCATGATATAGGGGTACTTCTCAAAGGCAGGGATGGAAAGACTGGTTAGAGTTTAGGGAAGGATGAATGCAGCCAAATATAAGGAGATGCTTGAAGAAGACCTGCTCCAGATATCCCACAACCTCAGACTGGGGTGTTGGTTCAACTTTGAGCACAACGATAATCCAAATCATACAGACAACAACTGGAGTGGCGGAGATGAGTCTCTAAATGTCCTCAAGCAGTCCAGCCAAAACCCAGCAATGAACCCCATAGAACATCTGGGATGAGAATTGAAGATAGGAGTTCACAATTTAATCTGATTGCACTTGAGAGGTTCTGCCAGGAAAAATGAGAGAACCTGCACAAATTCAGGTCAAATCATCCCCTTTGTATTATTCATACTCTAGTGACTCTCAGTTAGACCATTGTGAAAATCTCATTTTTAATTTAAAAAGGTAAATATTCATATATTCATTACATAAAGTGAAATATTTCAAGCCTTTTTGTTTTAATTTTGATGATTATGGCTTATAGTTCATGAAAATCAGAAATCCAGTATCTCCAATTATTAGAATATTTCCTAAGATGAATTTAAAAAAAATGATTGACCATACAGAAATGTTCAACTTCTGAAAAGTATGTTCATTTATACACACAATACTTGGTTGGGGCTCCTTCACTACGAATTACTGCATCAATGTGGCGTGGCACAGCATGGAGGCGATCAGCCTGTGGCACTGCTGAGGTGTTACTGAAGCACAGGTTGCTTTGATAGCAGCCTTCAGCTCATCTGTATTTTTGGGTCGGGTGTTTCTCATCTTCCTCTTGACAATACCCCAGAGATTCTCTATGAGGCTCAGGCAGGTGAGCTGGCTGGCCAATCAAGCACAGTAATAGCATGGTCAGCAAACCATTTGGTAGTAGTTTTGGCACTGTGAGCAGGTGTTAAGTCCTGCTGGAAAAGGAAATCAGCATCTCCATAAAGCTTGTCAGCAGATGGAACCATGAAGTGCTCTAAAATCTCCCGGTAGACAGCTGCATTGATTTTGAACTTAATAAAACACGGTGGACCAACACCAGCTGATGACATGGCACCCCAAATCACCACAGACTGTGGAAACTTCACACTGGACTTCAAACACATTGGAGTGCCTCTCCACTCTTCCTCCAGACTCTAGGACTTTAATTTCCAAATGAAATGCAAAAAAATTTACTTTGATCTGAAAAGAGGACTTTGAACCACTGAGCAACAGTCCACTTCTTTCTCTTATTAGATGCTTCTGACAGTCTCTGGTTCAGGAGTGGCTTGATATTAGGAATGCGACAGCTGTAGCCCCTTTCCTGAAGACGTGTGTGTGGTGGCTCTTAATGCACCGACACCAGCCCCAGTCCACTCCTTGTGAAGCTCTCTCAAATTCTTGAATTGATTTTTCCTTGACAGTCCTCTCAAGGCTGCCATCATCCCTGTTGCTTGTGCAACTTTTACAGCCAGCCTTTTCAGCAGTTACCTTCTGTGGCTTGCCCTCTTTGTGACACCCTTGCAGAAAATGCAGAAAATCATCCCCTATAGATAATTGTTTTCTGGACAACTGTCTAGTCAGCAGTCTTTCCCATAATTGTGGTTGTGTTTACTGAGCTAGACAGAGATACACGGAAGTTATACAGTGGTGCTTGAAAGTTTGTGAACCCTTTAGAATTTTCTATATTTCTGCATTAATATGACCTAAAACATCATCAGATTTTCACACAAGTCCTAAAAGTAGATAAAGAGAACCCAGTTAAACAAATGAGACAAAAATATTATACTTGGTCATTTATTTATTGAGGAAAATTATCCAATATTACATATCTGTGAGTGGCAAAAG